>NC_068950.1:27685975-27758475 GCF_026419915.1 Harpia harpyja | reverse complement strand
TATTGTACTAATACATAGCCATCTTTTCTTGCCTGCTTTTCTTCAATTGCTGCCTAATTGTTGTGGGTTTTTTCCTTCAGGTCCACCATCAACAAGAAAGCCCCTAATGTCAGCTTCCTAGAGAAATGGGCATCACATCGCTTAATGTTTATAGGCCAAATCCATTCCTTAGCATCTTCTCTTTTTGTCTCAAAACTGATTTAAAACATTTGGAAAATCTGTCTATTCAGCCAGAGTGTTCTGGTGCATTCTTTCCTAGAAACAGTGGGGTCAGATGCGATCTGTCTGATGGACTTTTTTGCTGCAATCTATAGCCGTTTCCCTTGAGTCCTGCCGAGTCTAGCAAAGCAGCACAGCCCTATAATGGCCCCAATGACAATATGTTCTTTGTGTGAAAGAATCCAGGGGGAAGTGCTGGAAGGTGCTCTGGTCAGTAAAAAAATAGTTTTAGTGCTTGCTTATTTTTATCATTATGTACGTTGCCTCCACTGGAAATATTGTCTTGACAGTAAATAAGCGTCACCATAAAACATTTAACAAGCATGAAGAGAACAAATACAGAGTCCTTTTCATCTTAAAAGGCTTCAGTTGTTAATGTCTGTTATTAGCACGTTTCATTTGAGAGGGCATAAAAGAGGGACTGTATCTTGCGTATTTTCGGACCCACAGTCAAGAGTTTAATCTGTTCACAAATGTAACTCCCTTATGTGTGATGACAGAAAGATTTCTCTCCCTCTTTAAAAATGTGACCTAGTCCAAAACTCTGTTAGGAGAATATGACGACCAAGATCTGTAGTTGCATTTTGGCAGGGCTATTCAGGCGTAAAGCGTAGGTATAATTAAGGAAGGCCCTCCGTAGAAACGACTTCAGCTGCTCCCATAATTGGTGCCCATCTCTGCCTTCCCTAGCACGCTGGTCCGGTGTGCAAGTCTCGCCTTTATTTTTCTGGGTGCCAGCAACACCTACTCACCCTGCTAACTGCAAATCACACTCTGGTCTTTCAGCTTTGCACACTATTCATTGACAGCTATAAATATTCAGAATCAGAAACATCTCAGCCCTGTATCGATGGTGCGTGAGGCAAAACGCAGCTCTGCTCTGTTGGCTCACAGTACCCCTTAGCATTAAGTCCTCCATCACTTCTCCTTAAACACTCACAATTAACTTAAATAATTTGAGGGACTGTTGTGGTTTAACCCCAGCCAGCAACTAAGCACCACGCAGCTGCTCACTCACTCCTCCCCCCCTCCCGCCCCCAGTGGGATGGGGAGGAGAATTGAAAACAAGTAAAACTCGTGGGCTGAGATCAGAACAGTTTAATAACTGAAACAAAAAAGAAAATATTTTAATAATAATAGTAGTAGTAATAGTAATGAAAAGGAAGATAACAAAAAGAGAGTGAAATATAACCCAAGAAAGACAAGTGGTGCACAATGCAATTGCTCACCACCCCCTGACCGATGGACATGACGTCCCATGGTATGGAATACCCCTTCGGCCAGTTTGGGTCAGCTGCCCTGGCTGTGTCCCCTCCCAGCTTCTTGTGCCCCTCCAGCCTTCTTGCTGGCTGGGCATGAGAAGCTGAAAAATCCTTGATTTAGTATAGACACTACTTAGTAACCACTGAAAACATCAGTGTGTTATCAACATTCTTCTCATACGAAATCCAAAACACAGCACTATACCAGCTACTGGGAAGAAAATTAACTCCATCCCAGCCAAAACCAGGACAAGTACGTAGGAGTTGGACACGTACAGGTAAATATGTACCTAATTTCCAGTCATTTGCCTGATCATAACCACACTGTAAAGCTGTCACAAAAATGTGGTTTCCACAGTGAGGGGCCACCAGCCTGCTGTGGTGGAAGGGCAGGATGGAGACATTTTAAAAGGTCAGTAATAGACCAGGTTTTACACTTTAACTTCAATTACCCACACACAGGTGAGGCAGAACATTTATCTGGCTTGGCATCACCTTGCTGTACTTCCCCTTGGCAGTGCCATCATCTGGGCGAGCCCTTACCAAGCCATCGCAAGAGCGTGGCCAAGCATTGCCAGCAGCAGCCACGCTGAGCACCCACTCGGCCGGCCGGCCGGCCACAGAGCTTTTCCCCACGAGTCCCTAGTGCTGCTCAGCACAGAGCATCCCCCCACAGACAGTGCCAGTGTTCAACCTTGCCTGCTAATTTAGATCCAAGTACTGAATCCAACTGATTCAGAAGCAATAGACCCACGGGGGTGAGCAGATTTACCAGCTGTCCAGCTTCTCTCACGATTGATCTCTGAATGTTTGATGTTTGATTTGCTTTTGCTCCCTTTCAGCTGTAAGGCCATTTGCATTTGTGCTGTCCTCTACCCATACTCCTCTCTTGGCAATGGGCTGGGTCTTCTCTTTGCAGCCCACGATCCTTTTCTGGTTTGCAGATCTGCAGCAATCTCTACCCCAACCTTGTTACCATTTGAACTGGGAATGGGGAAACTGTGGGACTACACTAAGAACCAGACTGAAAATAGCCTAAAAAGAAGAGTTTTGCAGTTTGATTATTTTTAGTAGATTTTTTTTTTTCAGTATTAGTCACCTAAGGCTTTTGTTTGATGTTAGGCATTGTGTGAAATCCTTCACCCAGGTCATCTGGTATTGCTCTTGTGGCTTTGCTGTGCCATGTTAATGCGTATCAGCTGAGGGTCTGGCATGTCTGGTCCCACTGTAGGCACATTGGGAGCAGCCCCAGTGAGGGCTACTCTCCACGTAGCAAGGTCTGGCCAGGACTTTGTCACTGCACAAGGCTGTGTGGTATCAAGTGTCCAGTGGAGATTTCCAAGGAGCCTGGAAACCAGGCAAGCCCAGGAAATCCAGAAATTGCAAGGTGATGCCGACCCCCAGAGAGGAGCGTGTACCTCTCCTGAAGAGCCTGGTGAGTTGTAACTATGTGTTTGCAAGCATTTTCTCCTAAAAAGATGGGTCTCTCTAGCAAAGTTCTAAAAAAATTGCTTTTCAGAAATGCTTACAATTATAGAGCTTAGGTTAAAATCTCCATGTTTCTGATAAGTGACTGTGATTAAGGTATCTTTATTAGCTGTTCATTGGAGATAAGATTGGTACAGCTGAATTAGATGTGGGGGGAATGGTTTCCCTATGCTACGTAACTCAGTGGGATTCCCAAAATCTTGTTCTGCACCGTAGGAACACGGATCTCCTCTGGGAAAAGGGGGTGGCAGAGAGAGGGGCAGCGTGGAGGAACATTTGGCTCCATGCTTCCAGCACGGGGAAGACCAGGGCCAGGTCTCCCACGCCGCAGGCAGGGTGCTCTGGTCTCCAGGACACTGCCAACAGTGGGTTAGTCCCTGCTGGGCTGTGAGATGGATGATAGCCTCGGGTTTGCCTGCCTAACTCTCTTTTGGATTTCAGTAAGGTATTGTTATTAATACTGGTGCACCTTTTTTGGACAAGCAGATTTTATTCCTAAAGCCAATATCAAAAGATTTGGTATCTGGGGAGCCAACACCACTTTTCAGACCCACCACCGGCTGAATTACCTGGATAACATTACTCTCCATCGTGGCGAGATGTGACAGCAGGGTATGGCACGATGTGCTTTGTATTTTGGGGGATGAAGATGCTGGGTCTTTGGCCTAGTCTGGGGCCTGGCTATCCCTGGCTGTTCTCCAAAATGAAGCCATTCACTAAGGGCAAACCATATCTTAAGTATAGACACCAAAGGAACAGAAAGACATCTTTGAGACATCATCTAAGTATACCCGATCCTGCCTTAGTGCAGGAATTTAGAGAAGATGGTCTACTTTTCTTTTGCTTACATTTTTAGGACTCAGTAGCATTTTCTCAATATCACACAACCAAGTCAGGCTGTCTCTGAGTGAGGAGGAGGTCTGCCGTGTAGCTGATTAGCCAGTGGTTTTCTGCTAGCTGCTCTGGTAGCCAGGTGTTCTCATTAGTGGCAACCTCAGTAGGATGACAATATGTTGCTTGCACTAGCCCCAGGAAAACAGGCCAGGGAAAACCCTGTAACAGAAGTGTAGAGTCCAGGAGTGGAAAAAGGAATAGTTCCTTGGCAATGCATCTTGGTCTCTCTTTGGTCTCTCTGAGAGGTCTCTCTCACTGAACACTTCCCTCGAATGGGCTATATAGTCTTCCAAATCCTGTCCACTTGAGGCCTGGTCTGGAGGAGATAAAAGGACCAAATAACTGTAAGATCCATCAGAAATACTGCAAACGGTGTTGCATTCTAAGAGTTTGCATAGATCCACAAAGGCACTTTGGTTTTGAATGCTTCCACCCTTCATGGTGGCAGAGTTGCTCTGCTCCAGAAATGGCTCCAGCAGGCGTGCGGTGAAGGGCTGGGTGGCAGGTTCAGTGGTGGCAACCACAGAAACAACAGCAAGCAGCGGAGCTGCTGGCTGGTGCATACGCACAGCTTCTCAGAGCAGACTCCATTCGGCTGTCTGTAGACTATGGGACACATTCCTCTATCTTAAAGGAACGCAGTGCTGCAGTTTTCCATGAAAAAGGCTTGCTGTACACTGGTGTTTGTGTGTCATAGCAGCACTATGAGACACCCAGATTCCTGAAGCATACCCGCAGATCCAGAAGTAATCCAAAATACATGGCTGCTTCTAAAGCAACATAAACCATCATGCACAGACTTGATGGCTTTCCGTCTCCAGATGGACATTACTTACATGGCCAATCATTAAAGGTAAACCATATGGCCGTATCTCTTTTTTGTTGTGTATTTCTCTCGTATGTCGGTGTCTGGAATACATTTGGAGTACTTGATTGGAACAGGGGCAGGAGTCGGTCCCTTCCACCTTACAAGCATTTTAGCAGCCAGCAAGCTCTACCAGGCTGCAGAAAGGCAGATTCTGTACGTTTCCTTGCGCTGGGTCTCTTTTTGTAATTCCACTATGCGCTCTCCAGACAGTGCCATTAGAGCATGTAAAATTTAATTTCCATCTCATCAGTGTCAGAAGCTGATCAAAGATGCCCACAAAAAATTATTGTGCTACTGGCTGCATCCAGAACATATGGGCATAGCATTAGTCACCATGGCCTCCACAGCTTCTCCAGCAATTATCATCAAGGAGAAGAGGCATGTCATATACTTTAATGGAAGACACACATTTCCCAATATGTCTCCTAATAGTGAACAACTCTAATTCTAGTACAGCAGGAGAAGTCAGAAACAGAGCCTTATCTAAATCCGTAATGTAAAGAGTTGACCTCATTGTCACCTAAACCGCAGTGCCCGGGGCATGTGTGTTATAAGCCGCTTGCGTGCACTTTGTCTGGGGGCAGCCCTGCAGTGCGAGCAAACACAGCTCCTGCCTAGGGCAGCGAGGCTGATAGGGTGGCAAGAAACAGCAGGGCTGGGATTTTCCCTCTTCTAATACTAGCTTCTTATTTCTGCCTTAACATACTGTGGAATGACACATTCCTTACACTCCTCGCACCAAGGGGTATTTTCTGTTGGCTAAACAACATAAAGTATGTCATTTTACTTAACCGTCTTTGTAATCTCAGATAATGAAGCCACCAGGCACATATTAAAATTAGCATCGCTGCCCCGAGTAGACGTTTGGGTCCTGGATAGACTTCTCCCCTGGCTTTGTTCTGCAACAGGAAAAATGCTGATGAAAGTGCAGAAATGCAGTTTACCGGAAAAGGCTGGAGACTTTACAACGCGCTCCAATTGCACCATTTTCTGGGGAAAGCACCCACTGCCCTTCTCCTCAGGGCCCGGGGGGGATCTTGACCACTGGGAGTCAGTTTTTAGCTGTTCTCTCATCTTGGCTACTACAAGGGATGAAATCCAGGCGGGGACCCTGCACGGGGCATGGGCTGGGAAGGACCGCTGGAGCCCTGGAAACGTGGTGAGCCACCAGCCGGGCAGAGGAGGAGGCCTGAGGGTCCCGTCAGGCTCTGTGTTCAGTGTAAAACTTGTTAGCGGTGGAGGTTTGGTTTGTTTTGTGCCGTTTCCTCTTCTTCTGGGGCAACCGACCTTGACATAAAGATGGCCCAAAGCAAATCCACGTAGCTCTTTGGAGCCCTCCAGGACCTGTAGGGCCCAGGGGCATCACCTCAAAGTAGCCACTGATCACCAAAAATAATATGCAGAGGAATTTGCATATCTCATCAACTCCATGAGGGCTGCAGAGATAAGAACAAGAAAGCTTGCTGGTTGATATGCTGCTTGTTTAAAACACATTCGTGGGTATAGTGCACATAGACATGTAGCCTTTCGCACCTCCTTGTTTGTTTTCATGTAGACATGTATCAAAAGTGATGCCTCCTCCTGCCGTATCTGGGGTACTGACTTTCCTCAGGAAGTTCACCTTGACTGGATTTCTTTTTCTATGGACTCCCACAAATCCCATAGTCCATCATTTTGTTACTGTTTATTATTAATAACCATATGTGTAGTGGATAAATATATGGTTGTTTCTTGCCTCCCATGAGTGCAAAGAAGAGCAAATATATCACTTCCACTCTGACTCTCTGTTTACATGATGATGAAGTTGGAAGTTTTCATCCTTATGTTTTATACCCTCTGTGATGCGGACTTGCTTTGAATTATGTTCTTTCTTTCTTTACTCCTTCAGATGATCTTTCATTAGCTGCTGTGGTCCCCTATCTGTCTGTCCACACAACAGAAAAAAACGATACAGAAACCTCCTTTGACATTTCCATCAGGAATAAACTTCCCTGTGTGTCTGCCCTTTGCCAGCTTCTCACTTGTGTTTGGGTTTGCTCCAAAGAGTAAATAAGGAGCTGTTCCCAGAAGTACCAGCTCTCTTTGTGAAAAGCCACTCTACAAGCTAAAGGTAGTTTTCAAATCATGTCAGATCATAGTCTTTTTATATAAAAATGAACTTTTTTTTAATTATTGCCATTTTAAGTTAAAAATGAGGTACTTGTCTGGGAAGTACTTAGGCAAACTATGTCCTTAGGAAACATATCTGCTAATTTTCTTTATGAAGAATGATTCTGTGTTATGGAAATTAATTGAACCATCTTTCTCTCTGTAGTTTTTCTTTCACTAGTGATTTTCAGATTTCCTAGGTCTTGCATGTCGTTGTAAAAAATTATGTTGGTCACAAATGATATGTGCAGATACAGTTCTTCAGCATTTTAAATATATTTTCTTCTAGAGAATTACGATAGAAATAGGAGTGTTAGAATAAAAAAATGCCTTCCATGTACTTTCAGGAAACTGTGCTTTAGCAAAGTGAGACCAAAAGTAGAGGATGTAACGCACTGAGCGTCTTGCGCTTTAAAACCAAATACGCTTCCTCCAAAGGAGAGGTTTGCTTATTTCCGTGCAATGGAGCATCTAAAGCCAGTAGGACAAAGTGAATCAGGTCATGAATGTACAGTTTGGAGCTTATCTTGTTTGAAGCAGTAATTGCACTGCCCAACACTTGCTAAGAAGCTGCTGTTTGCAAGGCAAATATTTTGTATCAAGTCGTTACTGGGTTTGTTACAAGCTGTGGACACATAATAAAAAATGACTACAGTAATATCTTGATGATAGTCCCTACACTGATCAACTGCAAATGATCTGATTAACAGTCAGCTGCTGATTCCCAGTTTAATTAATCCTGATGGGCTATTGATGCGCTGCAACTGTTTGTCCTAATAATGAGTTTTGAAATTAGACTGCGACAAGCCACTTAGACAGCTGCCAAGGAAAATAATCATTTAGGAAGGCGAGCAATGGAGACAACAGAGGAGGAATGGCTGCTATTTGACAGAAAATTCACATGGCTGTGTCACATGTGTTTTATTTTTACATTTGGAGCACATTAACTGTACCAGCAGTAAGTGGTGACTGCAAGACACATAACTAGCTTTACAATTAAGAATGCTACTTCTCATCAGTAAGCAAAAGCTAAACATGAAACATGAAGTGTGTTAATAGCAGAATATATGTAGCTACAGACCATTGAACAATTTAGGTCAGTCCTTCGCAATGTTTAATTAGACTAATATATCTGTTTGCAATTAATAACAGATGTGACAAGCTAATGTGTCCATGTACTGACAAATTAACCTTTGCCCATCAGCTGCTCGGATCTGTGAGAAAAGTGCCATGTTTTGCCTCTGTTCAACTGAACCTAAATAAAATTGCAGGATAATTATAAACATAAATGTTAATGGAATGTGCTTTCCATGGGAAGCAGAAACCAAAAGCGAATATTTCTCAGCCAGGTCGTCATACTGTACTTTGCCACGTGACAAAACCTGCAAATTATATTTTTTCCATTTTTCTCAGTGCAATTAGTGTTTGGTTTGACAGATGCTAGTTCGATAGTCCTTGTTGCCAATGGACCTGGGACATACCAGAGACCCTAAATTAATAGCCAGGGTAAGAATACTTCCGTAGCCATTCAGTCTTTGGCATTATTTGCTGTCTGCGAGAAAATATGCCCTCAATTTGTGACAAGCCTAGCCACTGAAGTGACGTGGCAGACATGTCTGTCAGGACTTGGGCTGAGGCCATCAGCATATTCCAGATAAGTAATGGGAGCATCTCTCACCCCCTGGGCCGGTGGTCTGTTTGCATTTCCAATATAACCTCTCTCTCTCACTCTCTTTCTCTCTCCCCGCCCCACCTCACCCCTTACATATATACACAATATATATATATTTAAAAATTATAGACACCTTATATATGTATTATATATACATATTATAGGCATCTTTCCCTGCTCTGCATTAGGGTCTGTTAATAAAACGCTGTTATTGATGGGATTTATTGAGACCATGTGTGTATATATAAACTCACACACATAAGTGTGTGTGTACATACGTATACACATGGGTATATACACATACGTGTACATGTCTATTATTTATAGTAAAGGTACTTGCACATATAATATAAAATTTCAAATTCCATGAAGTGGTTATTTTCATCTAGATTTGATCTAAACTGCATCCTTTCTCTATTTAAGATTTCAAAAGTGAGTGGCATGTTGGATGCTTCATGTCTGCATGCTTATCACTTCTGCAAAAATCAGCCTTTTTGGGCACGTTGATGTTGGCATGTTGGCTTCCTCTAAGTGCTCTCTGTTAATGGCTGTCAAAGACTAGATACTGACCTAGGCAGGCCCAGTACTGCCAGTCTGGAAAGTCTTGCTCTACATTTTTGCACACTTGTTTATGTTGATTAGGAATGTATTAATAGGAGATGTCCCTGGAGGCTTGTTTCGTGCTGAGATGGCAAAAACCCTGTTGTGTGATCCGACATGGCATATTCTGAGGAGCAACCAAGCCTGGGACTCCTACTGCCACCCAAGAGATGAGGGTCTCCAGCTGTTTTGGGTTTGTGTGGCAGGGTTTTGGTAGCGGGGGAGGGGCTGCAGGGGGGGCTCCTGTGAGAAGCTGCTAGAAGCTTCCCCGGCTCCAAGTCGGACCCGCCGCTGGCCAAAGCCGACTCCAGCAGTGACGGTGGTAGCGCCTCTGGGAGAACAGATTTAAGAAGGGAAAACCTGCAGCAGGGGAGGAGATTGGAATGTGAGAGGAACACCTACGCAGACACCAAGGTCAGTGAAGAAGGAGGGGGAGGAGGTGCGCCGGAGGAGGGGATGCCCCTGCAGCCCGTGGTGAGGCGGCAGGCTGTCCCCCCCCAGCCCATGGAGGTGAGCGGAGGAGCAGATGCCCACCTGCAGCCTGGGGAGGACCCCATGCTGGAGCAGGTGGATGCCCCCCAAGATGGCCGGGAGTCCATGGGAAAGCCTGTGCTGGAGCAGTCTGTGCCTGAAGGACTGCAGCCTGTGGGAAGGACCCAAGCTGGAGCAGTTCGTGAAGAACTGCAGCCCGTGGGAAGGACCCACATTGGAGAAGTTCGTGAAGGACTGTCTCCCATGGGAGGGACCCCACGCTGGGGCAGGGGAAGAGTGTGAGGAGTCCTGCCCCTGAGGAGGAAGGAGCAGCAGAGACAACGTGTGATGAACTGACTGCAACCTCCATTCCCCGTCCCCCTGTGCCGCTCCAGGAGGGTGAGGTGGAGAAAAACTGGGAATGGAGTTGAGCCGGTAAGGAGGGAGGGGTGGGAGGAAGATGTTTTTAAGATTTGGGTTTATTTCTCATTATCCTGCTCTGATTTGATTGGTAACAAATTAAATTGAGGGGTTTTTTTCTAAGTCAAGTCTGTTTTGCCCATGACCATAATTGGTGAGTGATCCTTCCCTGTCCTTGTCTTGACCCACGAGCCTTTCGTTATATTTTCTCCTCCCCATCCCACCGCGGGGAGGAGCGAGCGAGAGGCTGCATGGTGCTTAGTTGCTGGCTGGGCTTAAACCACGACACCAGCGCTGGTCAGTTTGGAGAAACTTTCAGCACATACTCTTGATAGGCGCTTGTCGTGGTTTAACCCCAGCCAGCAACTAAGCACCACGCAGCCGCTCACTCGCTTCCCCCTGACCCAGTGGGATGGGGGAGAGAATCAGAAGGAAAAAGGTAAAACTCGCGGGTTGAGATAAGAACAGTTTAATAGGACAAAAAGGAAGAAAGTAATAATGATAATAACAACAGTAATAAAATGACAATAATAATAAAATGATTGGAATATACAAAACAAGTGATGCACAATGCAGTTGCTCACCACTCGCCGATCGATGCCCAGTTAGTTCCTGAGCAGCGATCCCCCCAGGCCAACTCCCCCAGTTTATATACTGGGTATGACATCACCTGGAATACCCCTTTGGCCAGTTTGGGTCAGCTGCCCTGGCTGTGTCCCCTCCCAACTTCTTGTGCCCCTCCAGCCTTCCTGCTGGCTGGGCATGAGAAGCTGAAAAAGCCTTGACTTAGTGTAAATGCTACTTAGCAACAACTGAAAACATCAGTGTGTTATCAACATTCTTCTCATACTGAATCCAAAACATAACACTATACGAGCTTCTAGAAAGAAAATTAACTCTATCTCAGCCAAAACCAGCACAGCACTTTTCACCAATACCTAAAGTTTTGGTCCCAGGATCACCCCATTTTTGGATTATATTTATAGCATCACATCTGAGATTGAGTAGTATCAAATTATCAACAGCCTAGAACTAGCATCAGGATCTGAGGAAAAACTCATAACAATAGGGCAACATTAAAACACAAAGGAACTATCAATGACATGTGCTACTGCTCCTTTGGACACCTGCTTTGTGCTGCTTGAATATATACATTAGGACTAGATGTATATCAACATCCCTCACCCAAATAAGTGTCAAGAGGTAAAGCATCATTATATTTCAGCCGTAAAACTACAGTATCCACCCGTTTTCCTTCCTAAAGGTCAGACACTCGCAGCCTGCATGTACTGCCCCTAAAATGAATGCCACATTTTCATCAGCATTCAGCACCATGGCCGCAGAATAAAGGGAGCCCAGCCAGCCACATGAGAAAGAGGAGATAAAAAGAAAGCAGAAAGCAAAAATAAAATGCCTTAAGTCTGTGCTGCAGACTTTTGCCCTCCCTTGCTAATCAATCGTCCTCCTGGTGTTCGTTCTCTCCGCCGAGCGACTGGTGTGCGGTATGTGCTGCGGATAGATGGGCAACCGCCCAAATACACGGCACAACTCTGGCCCATGCAGACAAGAGCAGCAGCAGGAGGTCATGCAGCTCTTCCACCCAAAGAGCGAGCAAGCGCTGCTCCCACAGCGCAGAGGACTCGTCCTCCTTAGCTCTGACAAACCTTAAGCCCCCCTTTCACTCGCTGGAAATTTCACTTCATGGTGAAAGGTTTCTCTGCAAAAGCTGTCCTTTCCAAGGGGAGGGGAGATGGAGACCAGCAGGAGCCACGGGGATGCTCCACATTTGGTGGCACCTCTCCTTGCTCTGCATTAGGCTCTGCTAATAAACTCATGTTATTGATGGGATTTTTTGAGAGTGGACCTTGGGCAGGCTGGCCACCCACCGTGCTCATCGGTGTTAACAGCAACAAGTCACAGGATGTTCCTACCTCTTAAGGCCATAGCCCACATCTTAAAGCAAATTTATTTTTTTTTTTTAGTGAAATTACCACCTTGCTTGAAACTCTGAATGGGCATTTTTCAATTCTACCCTGGAATGAGTAGTTAGATTTTTTTGTTCTGATCTGGTAGGCATGGTCATCCTTCAAATTAGAAATAAAGCAGACAGGTATGTAATCTGAATCAAACGACAGCTGGGAAAAGAAGAATGCAGCCTATTTTGACATATAAATGGTCCTGGAAGAAGCGAGCAATCGCAATCCTTCCCTCGAAGCCGTGATGTGAGGACAGTAGAAGCGAGGGTAGAAGGAAGAGACTCCGTGTGCTAAGAACCCCAGCGTTACAGCTGTTTGCCACAGGAAGGAGCAAGCCCTACAACAGAAAATGCCACCCAAAACAGTTAAGGTGCAGATTATATGTATGCTTACAAAAGAAGTATGCCTCTGCCTAAGCACCGGCCGGAGTTCCAGGCTCTTCTCTTTCTTTTAGGCAAGAGTGTTGAACTTTGCTGTGTGTGCTTGGTGATGGGATGGTGCAGGGCACGTCGGGCATGCATTTCTCTTTACAGAGCGGCAGAGGGGAAGAGTTGCACTGGACTCGGGTACTGTAAGTGCCCAGAGCATGATCTGCAGCAGGTCTGTGCCGGCTACACTATGGACTGGTCTTTTCAGAAGGTTTGTTTTTAATAATTGTACAACCGCTCATGTGTTTGAAGGAGGGAATAGATTTTGAGATGAATCCTGCCCCCTTTTTGCCCTGTGTATCCTTGGGAGCATGGCAGAAAGGTAGCTGCTGGTGCTCAGGGGAAAAAAAAAGTGTAATGGATTAGAAAAGCGTATACTTTACTTTGAAAAGTTCATCCACATGTTTCTGAGTAGTTTTCAAAAAAAAAAAATCTATAAATGCTACATAACTTTTTCATGAATATGGCCTTTAGCTAGGCTGAACTTCCAAAAATGGGTTTGAACTACTACAATACTGTATCCTGACAGCTCCCGGTGTAAGGAAGCCCATGTTTGTGTGCTTCCAGGAAACCACTGTGACAGCTGTATATGAACCTAAATAGCAGGAGATATAGAACCAATAATTTCTAAATGATGTGTGAGACTTTGGAGTGGATTTATCCCTCTCATCCCCATTCTGAAAAGCTCCTCACCAACAAGTGAGCGGTTTACTGCCTTGCGTGTGGCTGCTGAGCTGAGGGATGTACCTGCGCCTGTTTCTGCAGGAAGCCAATATAGAGCTTTTTGGAAAGTTGAGCAGTTTAAAACTGAAGACAGTTCCTGGCCTTTGGGTTGGCATGTTCCTGCCGTGGCAAATCTCACTGCAGAGGTGCTGAAGGTGGGTGTTGTGAGCAGGATCCCAGCGCGATGGCCAGTGCAAGTGCTAAACACTGAATACACTCTTCTGAATAGGCTTTTTATTTAGATAGCAAAGAATAAATGAATGAAAATCTGATACTTGACATACAGGAAGGCATAACTGAAAGGGTGGAATTAACTCTTTGACCATCGTTCTTGCTATTTTACTTAAAAATGTGAGGCCTTGTAATGTTTCTTCTTGCACAGCTCAACTTTGGCGTCTCACATTGCAAGAGTTATTTCATTTCTCTGTAGAGCTACAATCAAAGGATATGTGTATGAGAGGCCTGATAATTTTTAGAGATTATTGTTTCAAGCCATTAAAGCTGAAATACATTACTCTCTTTCCAAAGCTTTCAGAAAATAAGCAGATGAAAGCTCTGGGCTTTCTGTTGTTCTTGTTCTTCCACTTGTACAAATAACATATAATAACACCTGCATTCGAAAACTGGGGGGTTTTGCCCTTTGTATCCCAAAACAGTATAAATTGGTGTGGTTTAGATCAGCTATTAAAAATTCCTCTCTACCTTCGCCTCAATTTACAGCAAGGCAATATGGCTCTGGTAGGCTGGTATTATGGATACATGGTATTACTGCATAACCTATCATCATATGAAATTAGATTCTCTATCAAAAACAAAAGTTTTAGCAGGATGAAATTATGATTCTGTGAGCAGGTCTCCTGCTCTGGCATCAACATTGATGCAAAATTGATGAAACTTCCAAGTGAAATTGCATTGTTTGATCTTCACAGTCCTGGAATAACATAGCCTAAAGCTACAGTTTCTGTAAACTTACTTTGCACAAACGACTTAGCCGGTACTGATGTATTGACATAGTGTGCCCATGAATGACATTAGGGCTACTTAGAAAAGAGACAAAATAACAGCAAAAGAATGCAGCAATTGGTTCTGAAATTACCTTTTTCCAGTGAACCTCTCTGAAAAATTACCTTTTTCTGCTGAGTCTCACTCAAAAATTACCTTTTCCAACTGAAGCTCTCTCAAAGTGCCTTGATGTTAAGCAATATAGTTTTTAGTTGAAAATGTCACAAGGCCATGAAAAGAAATTGATAGAAAATTTCAGGGTTCCTTGTTGATATTTGAAGCAGCCTGTGGATTTTTGTTCTTTAACACAGATCTTCTCTGCTGTGCTACCACTTTGATTTCTGTATTGCCAAAAACAGCATGTTTCTAGGCTTAATGGCTTCCCCGAGAGGAATATGAAGGTGATTTAGTTATTGCTGTGGAGGTGATGTTACCAGTAGGAAATTGGTAAATAGATATCTTCTGAGCCTTTTCCAATCACATAGAAGGGAGTGGTTTGGTTTTAATCATGAAATAGAATAAATAATCTCTCTAAATTAAGGCATATATAAATACAATAGTACTCTGACTATCTGAACTACTTGGGTGAAGGTGTTCAGATATTTGTCTACATATGTGGCTGAGAGGGAATAGTGATCCAGAGCTCGTGGAAATCAATGGAAGGGCTCCCACAGCCTCAGCGGGCTTTAGCTCAGACCTGTAACTGGAAGTGAAGAGACCAGGTGACTGCCAGCAGGAATTTAGAGTGGAGGATTGCACAGACAGGGATCAGGTTTTCCTATACTTGATAAGACCGAAGCCTCAGGCTGTTCGTGCAGGTGGATCTAACACCTGTACACAGCCTCAGTGAACTGTGGCAGGCAAAAGAGGGAGTGTATTAGCAAAACTGGGAGCCAAGAGACACCAAGATTAAAGGTACGGGCACCTGAATAAGATACCATGAGGCAGCTAGGGGATAATTTTACAGTGCATTGGCAGTAATTGCACGTGTACAAGTTCTTACTGTGGTAAATGCAAGGTTAACTTTCTCTGAGGAGTAAGGTACTTTGCATTTACTGGGAGTAAGAGCATGGATGCAGGCAATTATAGCAGAAGAGCTGACTCTCCGCAAGCTCTCACCCTTGTGACAAGTTCTTGTGTGCTTGTGACATTGGGGAGAATTCATCTCACTTGCAACCAGGTATTTGGCCTTAAGTAGCAATTGAGGTTCCCTCAATAGTCAATGGAGACAGGGAGGCCCCTCCAGGTTCCTCTCACCTGTCCTGGTGGGACTTTCACCCCTTCTGATCACAGGTCTTTAGGAAGTCCTGGGCACTCCAGCTGCCCGCACGCAGTCGAGATAAGGCGCTACATCACACGCACAGTGCCTTCACAGGGGCGGCGCTTGTGACGCACATTCCTTTGTGCAATACCCAGCGTTGTGGTTAACCTGCAGTCTACCTGGAACACGCAGCACTGAACTGCTGTGCGCTGCTACTTGTGTCCTCTTCCCAACAGGCCCATGGCCAGTTCCTGGAGGAACTGCCTTGAGGCATCTGTCTCTTCCTATTGACAGTGGAGGGATGCCAAAGACAACCACGACTGAATAGGGCAGTTCCTTCATGAAGATGTGGGAACGAGGGCTGGCGGCTGTTTGCATGGATGCTCTGGGCTGATACGAATGAGCTGTTGATATGAGATTAACTTTACCTCTGAAATGTAGTGCAGGATCAACAGCTTATGGAGACAGTGAACAAGGAGCTGCCCAATAAGAAGGTGTGGTGGGTTGACCCTGGCTGGATGCCAGGTGCCCACCAAAGCCATTCTATCACTCCCCCTCCTCAGCTGGACAGGGGAGAGAAGATATAACAAAGAGCTTGTGGGTCGAGATAAGTACAGGAGAGATCACTCACCAATTACCATCATGGGCAAAACAGACTCAGCTTGGGAAAATTAACTCACTTTATTACAAATCAACCAGAGTAGGGTAATGAGAAATAAAACCAAATCTCAGAACACCTTCCTTCCACCCCTCCCTTCTTCCCGGGCACAACTTCACTCCCGGATTCTCTACCAACCCCCCCCCAGTGGCACAGGGGGACAGGGAATGGGGTTTACGGTCAGTTCATCACACGTTATTTTCTGCCGCTTCATCCTCCTCAGGGGGAGGACTCATCACACTCTTCCCCTGCTGCAGCGTGGGGTCCCTCCCCCGGGAGACAGTCCTCCACAAACTTCTCCAACGTGGGTCCTTCCCACGGGCTGCAGTTCTTCACGAACTGCTCCAGCATGGGTCCTTTCCACAGCGTGCAGTCCTTCAGGCACAGACTGCTCCAGCGTGGGTCCCCCAGGGGGTCACAAGTCCTGCCAGAAAACCTGCTCCGTGGGCTCCTCTCTCCACAGATCCACAGGTCCTGCCAGGAGCCTGCTCCAGTGCAGGCTTCCCATGGGGTCACAGCCTCCTTCGGGAACCCTCCTGCTCTGGCGTGGGGTCCTCCACGGGCTGCAGGTGGATATCTGCTCCACCGTGGACCTCCATGGACTGCAGGGGGACAGCCTGCCTCACCATGGTCTTCCCCACGGGCTGCAGGGGAATCTCTGCTCCGGCGCCTGGGGCATCTCCTCCCCCTCCTCCTTCACTGACCTGGGGGTCTGCAGGGTTGTTTCTCTTACATGTTCTCACTCCTCTCTCTGGCTGCCGTTTCCATCTGTCCCAATTTTTTTTTCCCTTCTTAAAAATGTTATCCCAGAGGTGTTACCACTATCGCTGATTGTCTCGGCCTTGGCCGGCAGTGAGTCCATCTTAGAGCCGGCTGGTATTGGCTCTGTCAGACACGGGAGAAACGTCCAACAGCTTCTCACAGAAGCCACCCCTGTAACCCCCCCCCCGCTACCAAAACCTTGCCACACAAAGCCAATACAGAAGGGAGAAATGCAGTCTTGGACTTTGTAACTTCCAAAAGGACAGTGGCTCCAGCTGGATTTCGTGGGGAGAAAGCTATACACAAATCATGATTTTAAACGTGAGTTCTTTGAAACAGATAAACGATAAGTAGGTAAATGAATTAAACAAAAGTTTATTAGAGATAATATTAGGAAGATGAATTACAGATCCCTTTTGGTTATGTATTGTGCTACACAGGAAACAGAACCATGCATTGAAGAGAGGATACTTGAGCATCAGCTATTATCGGTCAATGAACACTGTGAGATCAGCTTTGAAGTTTATATTTCATTAATATATTGAGCAAATTTAGCCAGATAAAAGCCTACAAGAGGAACAAAACACTTCTCATAGAAACATGCATCGTCTTATGTAAGATTTTGAGGCACTGTCAAATATGCTTATTACAAATTATGGCATCTCAAACTGATGCCCCTGAGTTCCTGAATTCAGGGCAAGCACAGGATTAACCAGAACCCTTCAAATTGTGAATGTTTGCTTCCCTGAGAAAAACCTATGCAACACCTTCGTTGATACCATGTATATTGACTTAAATCATTGGTCAGTGCTCTCCACCTGTGGCTCTGACATTGTTACTGGGATTGCAACCACAGCTGGCTGGAAACAGACAGTTGTGTGTTGTGAAAGCGTTTGAAGTTTCAGAATGTGTTTTCAATATCTGTCAGTGCAGAAAAATGAACCCTTCTCTATTATTGCATTAACTGAAGTTTAATGAAGCTGCTGGAGTCCCCATACCTTTTGGGGTATACGTATGTGCCTTGGTAGCTGTGGAGGGCTGCTGTGCTGTGGTCCAGAGTGGGTCTGAGTACGGAGTGTGCTGGCTCGAAGTACCACCTGGGTGGTGGTAGGAAGGTCACAGGGATCCGGCACCGAAACAGAGTTTTTGCATAGTTTTGAAACTGGTGGTTGGCTTTGCCAGTTCTCCCTCAGCTCATGGAAGGCTCAGGGGCCTTTTCCAGCAGGGCCGGAAAGGAAAATGTGAATGTAACTATTTATTCTTACAGTATAACAGTAATATACAGTATGCATATGCAGTAACAACATTTGAGGTAGGGCCACTCTTTTTGGTGGTGGCTGCTAATTTTTTTTTTTAAATCCTACTTTCTTGTGCCAGTCCAAACTTTTCTAAGTGCAAACAGTTTGCCATCACTGCTATAGGCACGTGTGGCTCAGGCAAGGAGTGCTATAAAGCCCTTTAACCCGCAGCTAGCAGCGAGGGGCCTCGAGGGTGATGCTAGTACAGAAGGCATAGGTACCTGTGCAGAAGTCAGCGCTCTGTAGGGCAGAGTGCGCTGACAGCCAAGGACCTAATAGCAGAAGGTTCCCAAGCAAATCCTGCAGATAATCCAGCCTCCATGCAGGATTAGTGCCTTTTCTGTAGACCTGAGGCTGGGAAGCCACATCGTGTCTTTTTCAAACCCTTCCTTTTCCTCCCAGGAAGGCAAGTGTACCTCTCAGGAACACCATCAGATGATTTCTTCAGTAGCCCCCCCCACGAGGATGTGGCATGATACCATACAGAGGTGTGACTCTTAACAGGCCAAAAGGATGATTTCTGTGATTCTATGGAAGTCACAAAATCAAATCATGTAGCTACACTCTACCAGGCATGGCAGTAAACATCCTACGGTTTCCCGGAAGGAAAGAGTACTCTGAATCTTTTCATTTAAAAGATGTGGGATGTGTCTCTTCCCAGATCAGCATCCCTTTCAGAGGAGTCAGGTCCAGGAGCCCACAGCCCAGTCGGGTCTGCCTCCAGGTCTGCCTCTGCTGACCCCAGCCTTGGGCAGCTTTTGGGGGCTGCATGCAGCCAACACACCCCAACACCTCTCAGAGGAAGGCTGTTCTGTTGAAGGAATTGTCTGTTTGTTAATCAGGAGACACAGGCCAGCTCTTTTAGCAATAATTAGCAGGGTGCACTCAGGTATCCTGGCATGGAGAGATCACATTTTAACACTCAGCTTCATTTCATGCTGAAACAAATCTATGACAACCTTTGGCATTTTACTCATTACTACCTCATTAACCTGCTAATGGACACATCACAGGACTCATGTCTGTAATTATACAAAATCTCCCCTTGAGAAGTACGATTCTGTAGATTTCTGAAATCCATTCCAATAAGCAGGAGCTCTTTTGGTAAACTAGATTTTGAGGAAAACTGAACACTGCTGGATCACTTTGCTGTTATTTTATAAAGATAGGCTGGGACCGAACACCTTGCACATCTAAACTTGAGAATGACTAGGAGTTTGAGGTAGACAAGAAGTGTAGGCTAGAGCAGTGGAGGTCCCCCCTGCAGAATAGACTAGGTAAATACACCACCATTTGAGATTTCTACAAGGTTATATGGGCAGGAAAGCTACGATGTCTCCTGTCCCATTATAATTTTACATTCCTTAAAAATAAATATATGAAGTATAGAATAAAAGAGGGGGACTGAGGACTTTAATAGGCCAGATAGATAGGATATTTTCAAAGTGTCTGTGGCTCGCAACATACATTACTGGTGGAACATGCTTTCCATAAAGAGCCCAGTAAAATAACTGCACTCCAAACAAACCCTCCTAAAGAAAATGCTCAGGTTAAAGTCCAAATCCCCTAATGACCTTGTTTTTTGCATCACATATATAGTTCGTGTTCTTTTGAATGTTCCTGATGTTATTTTCCACCTAACAAGGTCCCCAACAACAACGCACCGCAGGCCTTCATTCCCAGTAATGTCAGAGGCTGTCTCAGCGCCCGGGCAGATGAGCCGCCTGGTTGCATTTTCGGTAGCTCGCCTGTAGATCCAAGCTCCAGCTCCAGCTGCGCGTGAGGAGGAGAGCAATGCTGGAGGAATCCGGCTTGGCAGATGCTGGGGCTTGATTCCCCCCTGCACTGACCCTCCCCTGTCCTGAGCGGGCACCAAGCCTTACCCCAGCCCAGGGGCCCCATCCTGCACCCTGCTGCGGCCGAGGGGTCCGAGTGCCCCGGTGCTATTTGGGAGCCCACCACTAGATGTCCCAGGGACTAAACTGGAGGGAAGGATCGCTACATGCGCACGATGGAGGATTTACAAGTTTAATAACGCCGGGTTGAGTTTATGAAACCACGGTCAGAGCGGCTGCCCCTCGGTGGAGATGGGTTACCTTCGTGGCTGTAGCACAGCTCTCACGCGCGGTAGGCTGTGTACACACTATACCGTTTATTTTGCAAAGAAACAATTATAAAGATCCTGCAGAGTCCAATTGAAAGCCTGAATTTGAAGGCACGCTGCATTGCACGGCCACACGCAGAGCACTCCTGCTCTAAGACCAGGCTTTGGTTAAGGTTTTCTCCACCTCTTGAGCCACACAGAACTGCCTGCCCCGGGATCAGGCTTTTCCCTTTCTTTTCTTTTTAAGGACATACATTTTTAATAGAAGCAGGTGTCACATTTTTCTTTTACAAGAGGGACATAAGGCTCTCTGTACTAATTTCTAGGAGACTGAAGACAAATTGATGATAGTTTCTATTTTCTGTCGTAGTCTGCGAGTGTCCTGGGTTACAAAATGGGGCAGTCCTACAGTTCAGAAACGTGAAGTAGGCACTAGCTTCTCCAGATCTCTGTCGGGACTTGAGGGGTCCGGAAATCCTTTTTCATAGCAATGTCCTTTAACATCAACAAAGACATGTATTTTTAAAAATGCTGGGGCCAGGGGAAGCAGAGGAAGCATTTATCAATATTTTTTTAAATCCATTTAAAATATGGAAATAAAGTCTAAAATGCCGCATTTCTTTCCAGTGTCTCTGAAGGAGAGTCCCAGAGAGACAGGTGTAGCCGCCATAAAGATTGCTTCCCGGAAATACAGGACTGGAAATGGGGACACAAGCAAGTTTATATTACACAAACACAAACACTAGGCGTGAAAAAAATAAGAGAATATAGTCACCTGGAGCCAGTAGCCATTGTTTTATGTGCTGGAAAAACCTCTGACAATACATAGCTGGCTGAAAAGAAATCAGACGTGATAGTAAAAAATATGCGGCTGGTATTTATGTCTTGCCCTTTAAGCAAAAAAAGAAGTATGAGTTATTGTATGCTCGTTTATATATTACAGGGAATATGAGACTCACTTGATTAAAAACTAGCTGCAAGAATAAACCTGTTTCAAACCCCCTGCAGATTAGTTTATATAAGGCCAGGGATTAAGGATATCTCCAATGTCATTTGCCTTTTTTTGGTGTGCTGCATTATGGCACCCTTGAATGTTTCTGCACTAGCCATAGGCAGTGACATCCAGTAGTGAGGGCAAAAATGAGCAACTACAAGCTTTTCTTCCAACTTCTGAACTTACCTGATAAGTAGCTCAAGTAGTTCTCCTCTGTGACAGCCCTCAGGCTGTCGAGCGCTTGTAGGCAAACTTCCACCCAGCTCTTCACCTGGCGAAGCAGGCAAAAAGCAGCAGCGGACGAAGAATTAAAGGATTGTTTACTGGGTTTTGTTTTTTAAGGGGGACTTCCCGGGTTTATTGCAGTTAATTTGATTTACCAATATCCCAAAGGAGACAAAAACGCAGTTTAAAACCATGGACCTTCAATTCAGCATGGGAGCCAAAACCCCTGCAAATGGAGCCAAACCCTGGGCCGCTGCAAAGCTGCATAGGGTGGGAAGGCAAAAAAAGGTCCAGTCATTTATGGCAGGAGGGGTCTGGCAATGACATTGGCTGTTGTGCTTAACTACGCTGTCTAAACACCTTCTTTATTTAACAAATTAATGTTCCCATCGTTGCCAAACAGAGAAGTAAACCCAGTGTCTCAGAGCTGGGTAGCTGGCTCTGTCAGGGCCAGCAGGCTGGGGGGTTACGCTGGTACCCTGGATGCCTGCGAGCGTGAAATTGGAACAGACCAGGACAAACACTTGCAGAAAGCTGACTGGAGGCTAGGCTTGGAGAGGAGTGCTGCTTTCTGTTGCTCTGCTGGCTTTCCTGGAGAAAGAAAATGTTGGATTTGAAAATGTCTCTGAGCAAAAGGGAGAACCGGGAAGAGGGAGCCTAAGGAGCAACCTGGGTTATAGCTGCTCATGAGGCATAACGGCGCCGGCAAAGTCCACCATAAATCGCACGGTGAATTAGCGTGTTGGTATGGATATATTGATGGCTGATGTCCTTTGAGTTAAATAACACAATAAACATGGATTTGTAATCTTAAACCCCCTCCTGCTGTGTTTAATGAATTTTTAGTTCAGGATGTACATAAATAATCAGGCAAGTCAAACAACAGGAATTACATTTTACAATGAAAAATAATTAAACCTAAAATATAGACTAAGTCTCTGTTATACAAGGAAATGTAAATAACCTCTGCCAAAAAGTGCAGGAGTACACTTGCTCAGCTTTAATAGTCACATACACCAACAGACGGGAGGCTTATACAAATATTGTCTTTTATTATAATGTAGAAAACATAAAGCTGTATCAGGAGTAATAATAATTTCTAAAAGCTATTGGAAAATAAAATAAATTTGAGATTTGCATTCAGGAATTAATTTTTAACATAAATAATAATTCCAATTAAGTTCATTAGGTAAAATTAAAAATGGTTGATTAGAAAAACATTATTTAAACATGCAATGCAGAGCAGAATTTTCTTCTAACTGGGACATGCCATGACAGTGAAATAACACTGAGTCACATTTGATACTGCTCTTCTGAAAACTTGATAGGGAAAATTTTCTGTGGCTGAGACTTGATACTTTATAATGCCGGCTTGGGTTTTTCTTTGGGTTGGTTGGTTTCTTTTGTGAGCATACTGTTATTTCATATTCTTTTTTTCATCCCTCTGTTTAGAAAGAAAAAAGTGAACGAGCGAAGCACAACCTTTGGTAGACTGATCTGTGACACCCCGTAATCTTTTGATACTGCCTTGATTTCTAATTGTGTTTTTCACATTTTTAGCAAAAGAAATATGAAAAAATCAGAAAAGTAACCTATATTATTATACTTTAATGTGATGTTCTACTTTTCTGTTTGTAGTTCTTGAAGTTTTTGTCTTACTTCATTAAACATTTAATAAATCACTGCCAGTTTTGTGACAGATTTTAACCATAACACAAACAGCAGGAGGTGTAAACTCAGTTCAGTTCGTATAGGCATATAATATCCGTGTCGACATCATCATCCCCTCAAGGCATATTGGCAAAACGGCCAATGGAAGCTAAGCTTTTTCCGACAAAGCTTCGAAAATAAAGTTTTCTTCTTTTATCTTACTACAAATCAATTGGAGCCCTTACAGCAAAATCCTATAAAATAACTTCAAACACCGCTTCTTAGTCTAAAAATTTGTATTATGGCTAAAACTCTTTGAAGTTTTATGACTGAAGTTTGGAGAAAAATGATTTAAGTGCTATCTGCTAGACATCAGAGTGTCAAAATTTCTCTCAGTTTTCTTGACACATAAACTGCTACCTACTGTATGTTTTTTAGGTTTTTTTTTTTTTTTTGCTTTCTTTTAACCACCTAACCCAGCTTGCTTGATAAAAGTTTCTTAACTGCAGTTTATCCCATTGAATTAATACCCTTTCAAGCTTTGGCTTAAAATAACTGATTACTTTATTTTTTATGTTTGGCTCCTCTGACAATACAGGTGGTAAGGAGGTGGGGAAAAGAGCCACTTTGCAAGTGTCATGTTGATTTTTTAATAGAAAAGGAAGCAGGTGAAGTGCCCAGAACAATGCCTTTGGAGAATGCACAGCCGCATCCATCCTCGCCCCTTGGTTTGGGGCAAATGTTGGAAGGAGGTCTGTTGTGGTGGGCTGCTTCACAAAGGGGAGAAAACTCCTCCTGCAGGAAGACCTGCAGGGCGGGCAGCTCATAGGACACCCGGAAACGCTGGCAGTAATTCAGGTTTCATGCTGCTCCTTTTGAAACACGTCAGTGAAAGAGACCCCATCCACATCCCCTCACATGCCGCAGCACGCCGCTGACAAGCAGGCGATGGTTAAGCGCTTTGTGTTGATTTTGAGGTACCTGAAGTCCCAGGGAAGGCAGGAGCAGGATACGTCCTGGCTGGCTGCCATCAGCCCTTTCCGTCAGGCGGACCCACAGGCGGGAGGTTGGTCCTTTTAAACCAGGCACATGTCAGTGCCCTGTGCTGGGCACGCTGGTCTGCGTACAACCATCACCATGAAATGCCGGTTGGAACCACTTCATTTGGTTAAAATGCCCATCGAGCGCAAAAAACGGAGGAAGGATTTTGAAAATGGGGGCAGAAAAAGAAAAGCTCAAGCTAAGCCATGCCTTTTCTATATACTTTTTTGATTTAATTTAAGAAATAATCAGAAAAGTATGTCAAAAGTATTCACTGTAGAAGAAAAATGGTGTTGTATTGTCAGAGTTGCATCAGTGACGTGTGTCAGAATTCAATAAGATGGTTTGCATACAAAAATTAAGCAAGGACCATGAAATCTTCTGCAGGGAGCAATGGTAAAAAAGAAAACCAAAACCAAAAACCAAACAAACTGTGTCATCCTGCATACTGCAGCCTTGCAAAATTTTATTCACCCAAGATGAGTGATTTGTTTTGATGGGCAAGCAAAATATAAACATTTGAGGGAAGAAGGAGGAAAAAGGGAGGGGGTCCATTATCATCATCTTGGAAAAGGATGGGTGACTAAATTTTGTGCCTGAGCTGGTAAATTTGTAGTACAGCTTTGCATGGCTGGAATAATATAATAAACTGACTTAAATATAAATGCCATTTAGGAACTATTCCATAGTGAACAGTTAAAATGATGGCATTCAACAGAACTGCCACAACAGAGCCTGCTGTTGCTGCTAATTTGCTGAAGTAGATCTGCTGTCTTTACTTCCTCCACTGCTCCTGCTGCACCTCAAGGCATGCTGAGGGCTCATCCATCATGTGCTGGCTCATAACAAGGCAAGAAGAGAGAGCTCGATTGTAGCATACAAGAAACTGAAGTGTAGGTCCAAAAGGTCACAGGAAACCATCAACTCTTTAGAACAGGCGAGCTGGAAAAAGGTCTTGCTGAGGAAAACATTGCATGAAGACAGTTGTCATGTTCCTCCAGAGCAGCCATGGAGACCACTGTTAGCCGCGGTGGAAACGGAGCTGCGTGCAGGCAGGGTGATCCAGAGCACACTAAGGACAAAGCCCCGGAAGGCCGCATTGTGCTTGATAAGATTTTAATGCAGAACAATTGCAAATTGCCATTAATGCTCCAATGGAGAACTGAGATATGCCAGATTTTTCCCTTCTGTTGCGTGGCATTAGGTCAAAAGAGTGGATAATAACAGCGATACATTAGTCCCACCAGAGAGCTGCACTGACACTTGCTACATGGGCATGTGGGCATCTTTTTGGCACCTACGTGTGCACTGCCGTGACCTAACTTTCAAACAGTCGCTCTGATGTCACATGCTGCATGCTGTTGAGCAGGGCCCGGGCTCTAGCAGGCAGCTCTGGAAATGTGCCTTGCCTTTTCATGATCTTTTCACCTGGCCTTTTATGAGATGGTAGGTAAAGGAAGCCACACTGGTCCATGCTATCAGATAATGGCTGGGTGGGTCTTAAACCTCCTGGCAAATAGTTTAACACAGTCTTCCTAAACTGATTTTCCATGATAAACCACCAAGCTGCAATGCTGATGATAAAGCTCTAGCTGACAATGCAATCCAGACTTCACACTACCAGTCACGTCGATCAACATCTGAACTAATGTCAGAGTCTTCTCTTACTAATGAGCTGCTTGCACTGAGACACAGCCTTGCTATCAGTCAGGTACCTGTAATGAGGTAGAATGAATGGCAAGACCCCTCTTCAGACGCTTCCTCTCATCTAGCCACAGAGGGGCTTCATTGTTCACTTATTTTAGTACAGACCAAGAGTTTCTTCCTGGAGGTCTCTACCAGCATCACACACAGTTATTCTAGCACCTCATTTACGTGTTAATTGCAGCTGTTTGGAGAATTTCTACCAGGAATGAATCTTTTTTTTCCTTCTAATCATCTGCAATCCCAGTGCTTCCATATAAGGACATCTTAATGTACACTTCAAATTCAAACAAAAGTACTTTGCCATGTCCCCAAGTTGGACACCTCCATGTAGCACTCTGCTTTCCTTAAGTTATCTGGCTACAAGGCATGTTCGTCCAGCTGCTCGTGCTTTGATTTTAAGCAGCAGCTACCACGCAGTGGTGTATCCTATTTACACATCCCTTAATGTCACTGGAGGAACCAACGGGCTGTGCTCCAGATCCATAGATATCCATCAGTTTAACAAAGCCACAGTAATGATTTCTTTATTTTTCTTTGCCTGCCATACCACTGCTGAATGGCCTGAACTGAACATTTACTGCCAGGCCCAGAGGTTCTGCCCAAACCAGATCTAGGGCAGTTTGCCAAGAAGGTAATTTATAGCTGTAGTGATTGAAGAAGCACCCATAAACTGTAGGAGAGGATAAGTTGATGAGCAATAAGGAAAGCTCCAGCATTTGATACAATCTCCCACTCAACCTCTCTACGGTATTCTTTTTTAATTACTAAATTAAGAGCAGGGTGGTTTTGTTTCTGTACTGGGGCTAACTCTCAGCACAGACAAGTTGGCTATTGTTACTCCTATCAAAATAGCCATTACAGAAAAGCTGGGCTTGGGTTTGTATTGCAAACTGAGGTTGTGACTTGTATCTTTTGCATCTTCCCAAATATTTCAGTCAGGTTTTGTTTTTCTTTATCTTAAACCAACATCTTACAACTCTCAGTGGCAGGTCTCAGCATGCAATTATTTATTCACTTCTCATTCCATGCCACATAAAAAGGGTTATCAAGTTTGTATCTTTAAGACTAATGAGCTGTTGGTTAACACTTTTGAGGCAATTAACCAGCAGAATCACTTCTTATCAACTGACAGAGACAACATTGCATTCAAATTTCTCCATGGGGCAACTCATACATCCAGAGTTCAGCCCCCACTTGTTTGTTCTGACAGACAAGGCTGCAGGTGATGATCAACGGAAAGCCATAAATGACCTGTCCACTGGAGGCCCGATATGGTGGTTCACGTGGTCTCTGACATCAGTCGATGGTGTATTGGGGCAGATAGGTTAGTGGCACTCAGCAGAAGTGTTTGCATTTGTTACTTCATAGGTGCATCCCCTCTCAGGACAGTTATCAGAGCACGGCAGCTTTTCACACCACCACACACGACTCCTGCCTGCATAGGGACCCCGGCCAGGACACCTCAGCGCCCTGTCAGTGCCTGGATGATGCAGCAGTCCCTCAGGGCCAGTGGCATCTGGCTCAGGCTAAAGCTGCCCTTCAGGCTCCTCTGACTGCTGCCAAGGGACCAATAAAGCAGACTCAAGATCAGGGCAGAGCAAATGATCTCCAGCGATGGCTGTACCATTATCCTTGACCAAGACACACAGAGGAAAATCTGGTGAGGGTGTGATGAAGTCTCCCAGGGTGTGTCCTCTGTGAGGACCCAGAGTCTTTAGTTTCCATGCTCAAGCGCCTACAGGGAAGTAACCTGGAAGGTGCAGAGTGTACCTGTGCCTTTAAAACACATACCTTTATTTCCTGGACAGCTGAGATTTCTTGCTGTGAAGTAATTTTTTGTGAAAACACTAATCCTCCACACACATCTCATCATTGAAAATGTTTTTTCTGTTTCCAGGATTAGTATTATTTTATTAATAAAAAGGGAGGGTCTCATTTTCTTTTCAAGTTTGTCTTTGTCAAAAGGCCATTTTTTTTCACAGTGCACTTTGCAGGATCCTTGCCGGCCCACTTGGTTGTGGGAGGAAAGAGTCATGGCTCCCAGGAGCAGCAGTCCCACTCCTGCCAGTCCAGCACACACTGCAAGTCGCTGCACTGGGCACCCACCAACAGCTCCCACTGGAGAGCAATGCTGGGGGCACCACAGGAGGTACAGGAGAGAGTTGGCCCCTCTCTGGGGCAGGCAGTGCAGAGGGGGCTGCCTGCACACCTTCCCGGCTAGTAGGTATCACAGACCAGCCACCAGCTGGATTTTCACAGAACAGGCATGTCTGCATGGGGAGGCAGCCACCACACCACCTCCTCACCTCTGGGAGATCTATTTTGCAGCCTGGACTAAGCATCCAACCAACACAGAGGACAAGCATAAGCCCTCTGCAGCAAGCACGGCCCTGCTTCACGTGGCATGGCAGCCCCTCAGGAGACACGGAGTCAAAGCCGCAGCTTCTTCTCCTTGATGCACATCCTGCTCCCAGGGCTACATTCACAGGTTTTTGCCGGCAGAAGTCTGCATAATCCTGGGCTGCACCTGAGAGAGGGATTCTGCTACCTGGACTGCAGATGCCATTCCCTAACGGTACAGCAAAGCACTGGTGGGAAAGTATGGCAATTCTAAAGGCGCTGTAAATAAAATAAATCCATGAGGCTACAGGGAGGTAATGTTCCACCTGAGATTTATATGCAAACTCTGAAATATTAAAAGCACCCTAGTGAAGGCATTGCTAATTAAAAGGATAAAACATTCGTGTGTAGAGAACAGATTATCTAAAACATAAATTATTTCTTATTAGGATAATAGTGTCTAATTAAATGATGAAAGAGCTGGATAGCAGTTTACACTGTAAAATGATCTGTTAAACATGTTCCCGTTAACATCAATACAGCTATTGACAAGCAGATCCAATTTTGTTTTACTTTGAGAGAGCAGACAATAGCAAGTTTTACTACTGCTATCTTATTTTACAAGCATTAATGAACAATTAACCAACACTAGCACTCTTTCCATCTGTAATCCTGTAGTAGGATCACTAATCTCCACCACTAGCAGCTAATGATGAAGGTCTCTTAAGCTTTACTTCTTATCTCAGCCAGTTCTTAATACTTGCATAAGTATGCTTTCTGAGCAGGGCGGCCCCCCATTGCTCTGCGACTTGAATACAAAAGACTGGTGAAATTTTTGAAGGGTTTTCTGTTCAATAACACTTCTATACTTATGTTTGCCTTCCTACAACAACAAACACAAGTGATCAGCAGAGGACTAGCAAGGTCACTAAGGGCTCTGTGTTTCCATACTTGTTCTAATACTTATAAGAATGTATTCATGCCCTATTATATATATTCCCTGGCTGCTCAGGCAGAAGCTCTAAACTAAACTAAACTGAAATGAAATAAAGGGGAAAAAACAGAAGACTAAAACAGTATTTACTTCAAGAACAAGTTTGCTGTTTGTATCGAACAAAAGGAAGTTGGAAAGTGGCTGCCATTAAAAATACATGCAAGATAAACTGAAATTTTTATAGTACACAATACACATGACATTTTCTAACTTCTCTTTCAAAGTGCTCCTGTGTATACCATACACAGAGATCTGTGTACTGGGATGGCAGGGAAGTCGCCATTCTGTTAAGCTTTTCTGGAATAGCTAAGCCAAGCAAGGCAGCAACATCTTCCCAGCTGGGAAGCTGTGAGCACAGTGGGTTCTGTCCTGACTCCCATCAGGAGAAGGTCCTTCATAGTCAGGGTAGTCATCCCAGCACTAAAATGGGGTGCAATTAAAATTGAGGCATACAGACCTTCATCTCCTTCACGAACATGTTTTCTTTCAAGAGAAATGGATGAGCCTAAGCAAGAGTAACGTGTTTTCCCTAGACTGTTTTATTTATTACATGCACAATGCTTGAACATGGTGGCCCTGACCAAAGAGAACTCAGGACAACTCAGGGGTAGTTTCCTGGCCTAAATGAAAGCCTTGACACAACTACTCCAACTGGGTCCAAAGAGCCACTGCAGCTGCTGAGATTGCTGGAGACGGTGAACAACAGGTGAGTAGCGAAAGGCTGGTTCCAGTCAGGGAGGTGATACAGGCCCATTAAAAGCTCACCCTGACCCTGTTTGCATTAAGCTGTGTGGCTGATGGATGAGCATCAAGTTGCCTCATCATACTTCGAGACGGAAGTACGTTCTCATATTGCAACACATTACCAGGAGCTGAGAACAAACGTAGCTACAAGCTATATCCCTAGAGATGTTTTAGCAATAACTAGCAGTATGAGGTATTGCTGAGGAAATGTGATGTATAAGCAGGTAGAAGATGAGAATTAATGTTTCTAATGCAATCAAAACCTGCCTCCTTGTATGCTCTGTTCCAAGACGTCTTCTAGTCTGAGGCATACAAAGAAGCTGAATTCACCTGGCACCCATGGCTGAGAGATGTCTTGGAAAAAACTCCTACTGAGTGTCACAGGCACTAATTGGCCCCTATGCAGATACAGGCTCTTTTTTTGTTGTGTTTGTACAATGCATATCACAGTGCTGACCTTTTCCTTCACCAGAGCTCCTCAGCACAGACAGTAAATAGCATTAATTAGAGAAAAAAACCTACTTGTTCTCTACCTCTGCAGAAATCACGACTAAGCTTTACTTTTACCACATTGCCTCATTTTTCTGTGACAGTGACTGCCCAGCATGGCCCAGGTGGCTGTGGCACTTGGCAGGTGTGTGGAAGGAGAGGAGTGCCTGCTCTGGCCAGCCCTTCCACGTGGACACTCAGAGGGGCAGCTCTCTGATTGGGACACGGGGGCAGGCTGGCCAGCCTTACCTGAAAAGTACCATTGTACTACCTAAAGTAGCCTGGGTGCGTGTGGTGGAAGGTGTGGGGATAAAGGGAAGAGAGGTTCTGGGACTACCTGCAGTCTTTATTTATTCAAGTAAAACTTCTGTTTAAGTTGAGACGAATTTTGCTTAAGTGAAGCCAACCACGATGTCAGAAGCAGGCCTTATAAAATCTAGAGTGAAATGATTGCTTATGGACAAATCACCAACCATTAGTGAGAAAAGAAGGAAGATTTTTATTTGTTTCACCCAGCTTTTCCATTTTTAAGCCTTTGCTGTTTGGCTTCATGTCTGATGTATGGAGATTTCCTTGATGTGACAGTCACCCGCAGTGTGGGTGGATAGCTCATTCCCACTCTCCTCTGCAGGCTTCAAATCTCAACAATGACTCCAGGTGAGGATGGCAGGATCAGAAGATGGGGAAGAGGAGGTGGATGGAGCTAATTTCAGCTTGACACATTATAGGGACTCCCATTACAATGGTTACATAGAATACAGTTTGGCAGGTTTATTTGGATTGCCTGTATACTTGACCGTGAGACTCATCTGTTACCCTGACTGCATAGCAATACTTGAGCCATCTTCAACCAAGCTCAGTTGTACCAGTACCAGAGCGAACCGATTTGACCGTATTAACACTCCACTACATTTCTATACTAAAAGGGCAAATTATCCCGACAGAGTTCTGGAGTAACACAGCTAAACCCATTTTGATACTTGACATAGCACCTAGGTCCACAGTTTCCTGCATTGCACAACATACCATCAATATATGAGGGAAGATATTTGGAGGGGAGGAAGCAGTTCAGTCCTGGAACATCTCTCTTTCATGAATTCTCTTTTGCAAATACCTGTCAGGAATCCAGGGATACTTTCCTGGAAAAGTCACACAAATGTCAACAGCTTGCAAGATCATTTGTTAAGAGAAGGATTAATAAGAAAACAAAAATCTGATGCTGTGAAGCGTATTCTGGGGAGTGGACAGAGGGTGGCCTATTTGTCATTACTCTGCATGTCCTGCTCATTTGCACAGCTGTCAACCCCAGGGCTGTTGGGAGTGGCTGGAACAGCAGTATAGTGATGGGCTGCTGCAGTAGACGAGCGTAAGCACAGCCTGGTCAAATGGTTCCTTGGATCAAGCATAGAAACTAGTAACTATTTTCCTTCGCCTGCTCTCAAAATGCTCATTTACTTCCATTGTGTTTTCCCAAAGGGATGGCATTTTTACTCATACCTGCTGTACAAAGAAAATGTCAGTGTTTAGTGCATTGTTTCCATTTTTATGAGATGATAAAGGGGAATATAGAAGCTAATTAACAATACCGTTTCCAACATAGCAAAGAGCTTGTCTGTGATGATACTGCTTTGAATTAACCAGGATGAAGCCAAAACCTTGGTTCGACATTTCCACGTTGTAGATATTGGATATACTTCTCCACCCCCACCCAGCTCACATATTCATTACCCAAATTGCCTATCTTCAAAGTGATAATATTGTGTGGTACAACATGCCCCGACAGGACACAAATTGACTCTGTGCCTAGATACTACACAGACAGTGTAAAGCAAATATCTCACTCTATTATCTGTTGTCTCTATGAATCAACAGATTACATGGTTCACTGGGTAGCTGAATAACTTTTACACAGTTTGCTCATATCTATTTACACATATTCTAAAAAAAATACATTAACACCAAAGAACAAATGTAAAAAAAAGTATACCTGCAGAATCCAGATAAATTACACATGTGAAAAAACTACAATAAACAGTCATGTTTAAATTTCATATACAGTATCTGTAGATATGAAAGGAGTCTCTTCTCTAGTGAGAAACCTGAGACCAATAGTCCTGTGAAGGCCCTAAAAACCTTAAGAGGAACCTTTAATTTGTGACAAGTTATGTCTGTAGCTGAGATTATGCACCACATTTAAAAGACCCCTTAGTGTTCCATGGAGTAGGGCTGTAACCACAGAGGGTGCTTCACTGATGATCTCCATGTAGATGCACGTCCACCCATCTCTAAGCTATGGCTATTCAGAGCGCCACATCTCCTGCGTTCACTGTTGTTCCTAGCCGCCGTTTTGTACAACATGCCATTTTTTGGAAGAGAAAGCAGCATGCCATGCCCTCCCTTTTCATACCTTATGTGACGATGTAGTGAGCAGAGCAGTTTGCCCCATGTCACCCTAGAGGGGAACACAGCTGCAGCCAGCTGGCTAACCCAGGATTTACACACAGCTCTCAAACTGCATATGGATGGATACCCTGCTGTCTGGATCACTTGTCCTGGTTTGTCAGCTCCTTCTGTGCAAGAGAAGAAGTCTATGCCTTGCAGTGCTGCACCTTACAAAATCTGGAATGTTCAAATTCCCCCCATACACACACATATATATACATGCTTTTTATAAATATATACACATATACATACCCATACACACACACAGAGTGGCCTCCCCAAGCAAGCTTCCCTATCCAGTATCTTCAGCAATTCTCCACATTCTTCACCGAGCTCTGTAACACACCAGTGCAAGTGTTTGCACTGGTGCATTACAAGCTGTTGCCTCTTTTCCTCTTCTCTGTTGCCCACAGCCAACTCTTTTCCCTCCCAGATACCATTTAAACCTATTCCCTGATTAGGTCAAACCTCCACCTTTACCCTATCTCACTCTAGAGAGTAACTTTTCCAGGCAGTCACTGGCTTGTCCTCAACATTCGGCTCTTGCCCTGTTGCCTATTTCCCGTGTCCCTGATACACCTTCTTCCAGCAGTGGAAGCAGCTCTCTTCAACAGAGATACAGGCAGTGAGAACTTTGGTCCACCTAATCATCAAGTGCTTCTTTGCTTTTTTTAAAAGGTAAGTTTGTCTTGAATTTCTGGGCCAGTTATTTCAAAATTTATTATTTCAAACCTAATGCTATAATAAAGCAAAACAGTTTAAAAATGTATTGTACCATGTGGAAATGAAATGGTGGTATCACAAACTTGGCAACTATTCATCCAATTACATTAAACAGAATGGCAACAGTAATTTATTTTAAGATTAAAAATAAACAGAGGGATGCATTTAACTAAATTTATTAGAGTGCAGCACCTGTTTCAGGTATGAAACAAACAGTTGTGAAATAAAGGCTTTTCAGTGCTAATTAAGTTGCAGATGAACTCCAAAAACTGCTGGATATTGGATTTTTAAAAGAGCGTGGTGTGAGGGGGATTCCTGGTGCTCTGAGTTGGATAATAATATTTAATTTGAAAAGAAAGATTTGTTAAAACTGGTAGATTTTCCTCTGTAAAGTATGCCTGCTACTCTGGGCAAAAAATACTACATGCTTTTGGTAATGGAAGATGCTGTTGTAACAGCCTTTTGTGCATCCTGATTGAAAATTCAGCTACATAACCCTCACTGAACTGTTTATCTTATGTACTTATTTAACTAACATTCAAACTGACAAGTCTCCTATTTCTGGGCTTTCTTTTTATACTTTAATGTATGCCTTATCAGATGAAGCTCAGATACTACCAAACTTTGCATGTTTTTGATTTTGCACATAAACTGAAGGGCAGAATTCCAGTCTATGTCCTCAGTCATTCAATTTTTCAAGATCTTTGAACAAGACTTCAAACCCTGCAAAAATACAACCCAAATACAGACTTGCTTCTCTGTCTGTACAAATACGTGAAAGAAACTGGTATGTCAAGTTTCAATGTAGGCAAGCCTAATTGAAGCTTTAACTACATTCGAAACAAGAGGCAGGCAGCACTACCAAACTGCTTTATTCAAGGGCAGAAAGACATTCAGGAATAGAGCTGCGCGAATTATTCATTACAAATAAATTATCCAATTAATTTAGGCAATTTTTCTGATCATTAATAATTCACAAGCTGCTCCTGATGGTGGTGGATGTGTGCATCAGCCCTGATCCTGACAACACTTAGACACATGTTTAGCTTTTCATATTCCCCATAATCCCATTGAACTCCATCAATTTTCTCTGTGTGCTGCAGGTGAGCCTATGGAGAGTTTGTGAACAGCTTGTTTCCCTGGGTAGTTTTTTAAGGAGTAATCATTTGCTTGAATCGTGCAATATTGTGTCTGCACCTAATTGGATGAATGACAGTTCTCCGAGATGAGAACACTGAATGCTGAGTAGCAAAAGATTAATGTTCTTGTTCAAGTCCTTTTCTTTATTCACACAAAGAAGTTTTATTCAAATAAAGCAGCAGTTTCACAAACATTTGTGTGAACAAAACCAAATACTGATGCGAATATTCATAACAGTGAACAAAGCAGGACATACCCTACATGAATACAGACCATGGGAATGAAAGGTTCTGAATGCTGTTCAGCCATAGGTACCTTATGAAGAATAATGTTCCCAGGAGAAAGTGGAAGTGCAACTGCCATGTATTGGAAAGCACCGTGGACTGCATTTTTAAAAATGGAAGGCATTCCAAGAAGCCTGTTGTGCAATTTGGCTTCCTGGCCTATGTGTATATTTTAAATTTTGCCATCCTAAATGATCAGCAGGTTCTTGTGCTACCTCTGCACAGAAGCCCTTGCACTTCTAAGGTACTTCAACTGAAATAAAATCTCACCTGGCTTGTCCTATAGCAATCAAGAAAGCCGTGAGCTGTCTATTTCCTGTCATGCCTATATTCTCTACACAAATCTTCACTCCTGTTGCAATGCACTTGTGGGAAGCTTGAATGGTTATCATTTCTAGTGCTTTAAGGATATCCTATTATGAAGTATTTCTGAAAGAAGAAAATAATTATTAGTTAGCCAATTTATAATGAGCTTTCTCACGTGCTGGTTCCTGTCTCTCCACAGGTCCAGGTTTTTTGTACCTCAGTTAACACTCTCTCAGATATAATCAAATATTGCAGCAAGTCCCCTGTAAATAAGATGTAATTAAATGTAACAATTCTCATTGATGGTTTAAACAATTATGCAAATCCAGAGCTGTGCTGACAGCTAGGTATAATGCCTTGCAAACTTTCAATTACCTGCTGTCCACCAACTGCTGTCTCACTCAAATCAGCATAAATTGCGGATCACTTAGGTTCTTTTCAGAGAGACCCAGTCAAACATAGTATGATCCCAGAGTCTGACATGACAAAACACGATAGCTAAAATACAAAGGGAAGCAGGCTTATTTTTGTATCTGATATCTGACAACAACTTGGATATAGTGAGTATTTGATTCAATTTTGTGTGTCAGATGGCAGTGGAGCAGACAATAAGGTGTCCACAGTATTTATGAACAGGCAAACACCACAGTTCACTGACGAGGCAAAATAATTTGAGGTAGCACTGAACCTGTCTGCTTGCATTAGGTTGGGGCAGATTTCTAGACTGGACAGAAAAGCTGCAATTTTTTTTTTCCTTTACCAAAAGGCTGATAACCACTCTCACTGCTAGCACAGAACTTAGGACAACTCTGACCACGAAGTCTTTTTGTCACCCTCTCACTTAACTGTTCTTTTAACTGAGCTGCTTTCATTTGCACTCAGCACAATGCAGGTATCTGCCAGGCTGGATTCCAATCATATTGATGCACTGTCCCTGTAGCATAGGAAAAGAAAAGTTACTCCTAAGGTCACAAGAAGGAGTAACCTACTGGAGTTTCAAATCAAGTGGCTCTGGACTGTGCCAGGGAGGTTCTACCCCATGCTCCATGGCAAGTATACTCAGATACCAGCACGTCTGGTCTTTCTCTCAAAGCATGTTTTTGTCAGTCATTACTCCACTGGGCATCAGTTAGGAAGAATGTTAACACGATTGCTACTGTATTATTAGGAAAAGTATTTCCACTACAATTTTCTTCAGCCTTCCAGAAGGAGTTATCACAGCCCATGCTGTAACAGGCACACTGCTGGTACTCCACTATTGCAGTGCATGCATTTGTGGACAGACCTGGATGCTCCCTTCAGTTGCACAGAGATAAGTATTTCCAGGAGGGCCAAAAGCAGTAGAGATTTACACATCAAGACCTGTGGCGAGTGTGATACTCTAACCAATCTGGTGCTCTTACATCAATGCAAAATCCAAATATAAATGAGCAAAACTACACTGACAGGTGCTTTCCTTGACTGGGAGCAGTAGGTCTAGAGATACATTGAAATTACTAATTCAGGGGGTTAGACATTACTGGTCTTCTAGTGCAAAATCCTCTACATTCATGTTATTCTGGGGAATGAAGAATTTGGGAAACCAAATGTCACTGTTGACTGTGCAGCCGCTAATATGGTGACAGGTGCCACCCAAAGCCTTTGGGTTGGTGGGCGTAGCCTGGAAAAGGCTAATAACACCATGACTGCCTCAGACTCCCTGCAGCCCTTGCCAAGGGAGGAGCTGCATTGCTCGGTGACTTGCAAAGATGAGTAGTAAGGCTCTCCTTTCTCACCAAGGAAATTTTGGCCCCAAGTAGGTAGAGGCACCTTGTCCTCCGTCATCCCAGGCTGCCCAGGGCAAGAGGGCAGGGGAAAGACACTGCACCTCTGTTACAGAGGAGGAGCCATGGGGAGCCCCTGGCACCAGGCCTGGCTGCAGCTGCTCCTGGCAGGGCAGAGGGGCCCCTCACTGCCCTCAAACCTGCTCCTGCCTTCACACTGCAGCCAGCACCTGCTGCCCCCACAGGTGCCTTTGCTAGGGGACTCTGATAGGTAGCCTGCCTCTTGCTGGAGGGGTATTTCAATCAGACAGAGGCTTTTCTCGTGGGGTGAAAAAAAAAAAAAAAAAGAAAGAAAAAAAAAATCAACTATTGCCTCTCAGAAAGTTTCACAGTGATCTCGTGAATTATTATTTGAATCTGACCATATTCAGAGACATATTTTCCCCCAGAATTGCCAGCTGGCCCCAAATTCTCTGCCCTGACTACACTCAGAAGTCTTCATCCTAATCCCAAACTATTCATCCCAACACTTCTGCTGCCATCAACAGATTTAAGATGTTTTTAATGCCTTCCTTGAACTTGCCTTGTCTCCTGTCAGCCAGCCAGAAGTGGTTTTTATCAGGAATAAGATTCAAAGAGCCTGCCCTGCAGCAATCCCATCGTGCACTTCTTTGTCAGAATCCTAATGACGATTTATATATACTTAAGAGACTATCTCCAGCTGTAAAACTGAAAAGCTTCTGGGGTTCTATACAGTTCCCTGACCTCGGACCTATTTTTATATTTTGATCTTGGGGATAGTGCCTCCCAACACTCCGAATCCTCCAGTTATCCCTGCGGTAACAAAGCGCTAGCTTAACCAGTAGTAGTAAGACTTAAAACAGGGCACTCAGGATCAAAGTGGCTAACAAACTTGAGTATTAGCCACTGCATCAGCCCTAGAGATAGTCATGTTAAACTGTAGCATGAATATGGCTAAACCTCCATGCTAAAACTAAACATTGCGCTCCAGAGGTTGTGCACCTAAAGAGCCATTTTCGCCGAGGTACATATGAAAACATGCTCAATTTACCATGCTAAACAGGCATCCGCCGCAGACGGTCTCCTCCCAAGCAGAGAGGAATTATACAATTATGTTGCTTTTAGGCTCCATGGAGCTATTTTTAGGGTTTTTCCTGTGTTGTTTGCTTTTACTTTCATCTCAAACAATTACAGAAGAGATTTTGCCCTATTGATTCAGAAGAAATGAAGAAATACAGAGAGTGAGAGAGCACTGATGAGTCTGGATTAAGAAAAAACATAGCCAGGATAAGGTTCTGTCAATGAACTGACACTTCATTTTCCTTCCATTGTCTGATTACCAGAAGAGCAGTATACTAGCAACAAGGATGATCACATGAAGGCGGGAAAACACAACTGTCAGGCTTCAAGGACAAAGCCTATTCTTACATTGCCATTCCTTAAATCCAGACATTAGAGCAAAAGGAATGAGAAAAAAGCAGCTCACTCATGGATAGCTTACTGAGGATACTGCAAAAGATTATGCTAATCTTCACTTCATTGTCCTCTGCAAAATGTTTTCATACCATGCCTTTTATCTGTGGAAGGGATGCACAACCTCTCAACTCTGTGACAGCGAGCACTTTCTGTGTGGTTTCTGCGTAATTAACACCAGCACTAGACCTTTTCATTTTTGCTACTCAAGCTTATGGCTTTTTAAGGGTACCCACAGGGGAGCATCCCTCACCCCTTTGCTTGTGGCCTAAGTGGTAGTCCCAGCTTATCCTTAGCTACATATACCATCTGTTAATAGCAGAAGGATCAAAAACTTTTGGCTAGCCTGCATTTTTCAAAGAATGGAGGCAGGCAGCATAAACAACACATTAGACAAGATTTCTAAGAGTTTTAATTCTGAGTTGGGGGCCTAAAGATTTTCGGTTTTATTTAAACTGCCATTGCATTATTGTCTAGATTATGTTCACATGCACAGTCATCTTAGGAGGTGCCTTGAATTAGATAAAAGTCAGCATTTAAGATTAAATCCATTCTAACATAGTCCGATTTTATCAAGGAAGTGTGACATGTTGGATACCGTATTTTTTGGCAATCTGCACACAATAAACACTGAATTTTGCCCTAAAGTGATCATCCCACTTTTTGAGAGTAAAATCAGATGTTTGAGAGTGTATTTGATACCAGTCATAGTGGGAACTGCACCCCAATAGTGACACAAGAATTGCCTCTGAACAACACAGACCCAATCTGACACTCACAATCAGACACTTTTCTTATTTATCTCCAGAAACTGTGGAATGCTTAAAAAGTGAAAACAACAAATTATTGTGGTGTTTCAGCATTGATACTTATTTTCAGCAGCTTTCCTACATGCAGATTTTATCTAATTAAGTGTGGGGGTTTTCTAGTTCTTTCCTGCCCAGGTACATTATTTCCCTGGTTCATTTTCCCACCAGGCCTTGTCATGCTGGTGCCCTGGCCTCCAGGCACATATACACCACGTTTCTTTTGAAGGTAGAAAACACACAAGCATATTTCACAAGAGTAGCACGTGTTTTTGGGGCTCACCGCTTGCTTTGCTCCCTGCCTCGGAGCAGGGGCTAGCACAGGAGCAGCCTGCTTAACTGTGCAGCAGGCACATCTAGCAGCAGGGCAATGACCTCCAGAGGCTTTGGCCTGTCCATGCAATTCCCAGACCCGCTGAGGCTCCAGTCGCTCATCTTTGTCTCCTGCCACTTTGAGTTTGTGGGAAGACTACCAGCCACCCAATGAATGAAACAACAGTGATATTTTGGTGGTATTCATGAGATTACAGCTGAAGCTGCCCTGGAAGTGGACTATGCTGTAGAGAGTGACTAGACCTCTGCATCACCTTTCTGGGCATGATCTTGGATAGATGGAGCTAAACTCCTTTATGGTCTGTCCAGAAGCACCAGATGTGGTTATGTGGTAGGGATGGGCTAAAAGCACAGCTTTTCTTTCCATTTCCATGTGCATCGACATACTCTCTCCTCCCCGAGAAAGACAAATGTACCTTGAGATAGTTTGGCAACATGACAGATGGTAACTACCACTGTGGCTTATTATAGTACTGCCAATGTCTCAGACGTGCATTAAACGCATACACTGATAGAAAGTCTCAAGGAAATGTTGTTCTACATTTTTCTGCACAAGCATAATCCCTTTTCAGACAAAAAAAACCCCAAAGACATGAAGATTTAAAACACTATCTGTCAGGATGTCCTGCACCGAAGGGTAAATACCATAGAGAAACTCTGTGTTCCTGATCTGAAGCAACACCATGCTCCTAAATCTGAAACCAGCTTGTTCATCGCTGCACATAAAGAACTCGAAAACCTCGCGATTCCGGACAGTTCTCCAAACAACCTAAAGTTTCTATCTACTGTACAGAGAAACAGGCTGCGAAATCAGCGCTTGAGAGTTTTTTAAAATTTACAGGTGGGAGTAAACAATTAGTTAAATTTATATCACTTCAGTGTTCTGAACTTATGAATACAGCTTTTTTTTTTTTTAAAAAATACCATCCTTTGAACAGTTAAGACCTTGTATGTTCTCAAGTCCCATCAAAACCAATGCAAATTCTGTATCTATGGAGAGTACAGGCAGGTCATAGGATGTTTGGGCTCACCTTTCATCTCTGGAAACCTGAGCTGAAATCCTGCATTAGGTGGCAAATGAACATAAATGTGCTGATTGCTCACAATCCCTGCCCATGCCTGAAAAATCAAGCCATAATTTGCCATTATACCTTCTTTTTGCCTAGAGACGCTGCCAAGAAAGGATCTTTAGAAAACCGGGCTTAGGCTGCCAGGATAAAACAAAGTGAAGAAGTTTCCCAGCATCCAGCCACACTTTGTCAGGCTCAAGCTTAGTCCTCTGAGCCTTCATTTTCATAGGCACTGCCAATAACGTCTCATTTTACAAAGAAATTTAGGAAAAAGGAACTGCACTAAGAACTGTTACCACAGACTCAACTGCAGTGAAGCTGTCACTGAGGAAAGTGGGAAAACAAACACCTTTTTTACATTTTGAAGCTGCTGTACAAGAAAAAGTTCATGATCTGGAAAGTAGAACTGGAAGACGCTTTTGCATTCTTTGTAAACACAAATCACTAAGGTTGCTATCTTTATAAAAATAGTCATAATGTTCTAAAAAGATAATTCCAGCAAGGATTTTGGCTGGGGAATTCAAGTAGAATTCACATAATTTGTGATGAAAATTGAACAACAGACTGTCCATACAGTGTCCAAACCATAAAACAGATTGGAGCAACCATATAAAACTAAAGGGGTAGAAAAGCCACATGATAAATTTTCATTCTTTCTTCTAAAAGGGAAATATCTCAATGTGATACTTCAGCGCATGCAGAAAAAGCCCACCCATCAGATAGGATCTCTTTTCCTGGTTCTCATTCAGCTCCACTGACATACATAGAGTTAACTTCTAGTCTGCACCAGTTTAAGTGAAAACAGAAGAACACACATGTTTCTGTTTGAACTCTGAAGGCCAAATTTTCAGTTCATGTAAACAGGAACAATTTAAGATTGCCCCTGTGTCGTGTGGATAATTTTAAACAATCTTAATAGGACCATTTATGTGCAATTATAAAAATATAACATAAATATAACATTTCCTTGTTGCCAACATTCACAGAAGGCTTACAATGCCCACAGAATAATAATTTTTCTAAACTGTCTGAAACTTCAAAAGAAGGCAATTTCCTTTCCTACCTTCAGCCAGGATCCTGGTACAGTGACACTCCAAACAAAACTAAATAGGCCTGTGTTTGTAGGAGGAAAGCCTTCATTAGACTCAAACCAATAAGGTCAAAACCTTTGGCTCCCTGCCTGTAACTCTATTGTGATTCAGAAGTTTCCAAAATTTTCCCATGATTTAGAAAAAATGAGGTAAATTTGCTAATGTCTCTTTAAATGAGCTTTTAAAAAGTTACCCAAAATGCTGCTCTCAGTAGCTGATCTGTTAAATTTCATACTAACTAGAGATAAAAAGCCTCACCAGCAACTCAGGTTTTCTGTAATAAATGCACAAATAATCTAGTTTGAGTTTCATAAAATTGGCAGTCCAGCTAATAGTCACAGTCCCCACAAGTGCTAAGAGTCACTAGTTTCTGTCTTCAGTGATGCAATTTTGTGGAATTATATTACACTAGATGTCATACACCACTGCAAAACAGCATTGCTGTGAAAACACCACTTACTGGCTACCTAGAGTTTTACTTGCTATAAGCTGTTTAGACCACATGAAACCTGCAATACACTGTTAGATCTTTACAAATTTCATGAAATCTTTTTCGGATATCCAAAAAATCCTGAACTGCTTGAATCTTTTGTCTCCCAGCACTGGGGACTGACCCATAATCTCTTTCCCAGCCAGTATACCAAATCTGTAGCCAACCTTGTCACTGACTCCAACAGCTGCTTAAATTCACCAGAGGGGATAGCAGCAATCCTACTTCTAAAAGAACACCACAAGGCTTACGTTCATGATGCCTTGAGGAGACACTGAAAGGAAGGTCAAAGGTGAAGAAAAGATAAAGTGCAGTACAAGAAGATCAGTAAAGTTGAATCTTCTTGATGAAAAACTCATGTCTGTTTCTTCATGATGCAAACAACATAACTTCATTTCAAAAAGCCTCTGGTTTTTGTTGATTTTTTTCCCTTCTCTTTTGGTTTGGAGTATTTTGAAGTTTATTGAAGGCTTTTTCTTTTTTTTTTAGGTCAGAGCTCTGTGCATCTAAAAGCCTTATTCAGTTGTTCTTGTCACGAGTACTTTGTCTTACACAGGCTGCATTACTCTTGTAAACAGAGGCAGCATCAAAGTGAAAGCAGATAGAGTCACATCAGTGGATTAAGGCCTTCTGCATGATAAAGTAGCTACCTAGGGTGGGATAAACTTAATATGTGAAAGAATGTTATTGAGGAGGAATAAAGTGCCAAAACTCTGTCATTCTCTTCGTAATGTCCTAATCTAATGCCTGACACCAAGGCCTTAGGCCAGTGTTAGCGTTAATCAATGAAATACCCATCTGTGTTCCCTGTCCTTATCGCTATTTAAAACTAGCCTAAACTCAATTATTTTCCCTTAGAGACCAAGATGGGATATTAAGTTGAGTGAAAGGGATTGTGTCCCACAAAGAAATCCCAGTGTTAAAATGCAGGGGTGTCAACATTGCTAACTAAATTTCAGTTAAACAGAGATTAAATGCTAGTTCTTTGGACATGAAACACTGCATAGATTAAATCTGGTTAAAAATCCTTATTTAGAGAGTGGCTAAAAACTGTTAAGCAGTTTAATCAACTTATAATGTAAATTTTGTTCCCTCATATGCATTATTTATCCCCTGCAATAACCATTGTACAATAAATGTTTGAAGAGCACACTCGGCTAAAGCAATAGGAAAGCACAGCCTCTTGCTGTTACCCAAAGCTGTGAATGATACAGACATTGCCAGATACATAATGGTTATCTGAGGAGTATGTAATTTATCCCACGAGCGAACTGCAAATCTCATAATTCAAGACTGCCTTAGTCACGAATGAGTTATGGAGGTGTTTTTCACAAGTGGGATTAATCTCACATCCCATCGATGCTCATTATTGTATTTTTGGCTTATATCACCAAGATATAAAATACTATCTTTTTTATTTTATTAAATTTTCAAACTTGTTTGGCTTGTCTTTTTGTGCCCCTCCTTTTTTTTTTTTTTAATTAGACCTCTGTGAAGACAGGAAGACAGGAAGACTCTGAAGAAGCACACGGATATTAAGGGCACTTCCAAGTGGATATATAGAAAAGAGATAAATAAACCTCTGAATTAACAAGCAATAAATACCTTCAGCTGCTTTGTAATGAGCACTTTCTGGGGTTAATTTCTGAATAGTCTCCGTGCTGAACTCACCAAGTGCATTTCTTTAGAATTTTCATTTCTGTTTCCTTTTTTAATTGTAAATTAATTGGGAGTGCTTCACTACCAGAAGCACTTTTTTTTTTTTTGCAAATCTTTTAAGGTTGGCAGTCAAAAATGTTACATAAATGAACAGCAAAAACATTTTCTTCTAAATTAAGACATGTGCATTCTCTTAGGTATATATGAATAAAAAAGATACCAAAGTGACTAAAATCAGATAAGCTTTTCTAGTATGACCATCATGGAAGTACCAGAGAAGAAACAGAAGAAACATCTCTTTGGTTCACTTTCTGTGCCAGTGATTCACCACATGCAAACATCCTCATGGTATTGCTCTTACCCTTAGACATCCGACTCATCTTTTTTTTGGTTCAGTACACCTTTTTGTTTCTCTTTGAACTACCACTATAATTTTCTTGATTGCCACTTTGCATCTTTGTTTAGCATCTCAAGGGCAATAACTGAAGACAAGGCAGTAACTTTTTCTTAACACTGGTAAGCACAGGATGCTGAAAGAGGTTTTGGTGCTGTGAATGGGGTTTTTTCTTCTTAGCCAGAAGTATGGGCATAAATGCAGTGGAGCTTTCTGACTGTGGGGGTCCCTGCTCTTTCTCTCTCTTCTCCAGAGTAGTTAAACTTAGTATATACTTTCTCACTGGTAAGCAAGACGCACATTTTCTCATTTGCAGAGTAGCCCCTACTTCTTTAGAGTTTAAGACTTTTTCATTTAAAAAGTAGCAGATTTCTGTCTTGGTTACTTGGGACCCCAGACATGGGAGCTGGCTTTATGTGATATGCAGTCAAGAGGAAAAAGCAAACATGATTGTGTAAGGGTTTTGGGTTGGGTTTTTTTTCCAAGAAGGAGGGATACAATATTTCAAATTATAGGCAGTTGTGAAATTTCGGTTTACACAGTGCGGAAAATGTAAGTAGTTCTTGGGTCATTTAGATATTTCTCAAGGTGACAGTTGGAAAAGTTCATAAAAAAGCATTGTTTGAAGCCTGAAAAAGTAATTTTGTCAAGATTTACGGGCAGTATTAAAGACTTGAGGAACTAAGGGATTCAAAAATCTGCTTCTAACATAGCTGAGTGAGCTTTGGCTTGTACTTTAGAAAGCACTGTATCTTCTTGGGTTAGCAGAAATTGTTAATGATAATATAGAATAGAAGGTTGGTGCGAGGGCTTCTCTTAAAAAAAATTATGCTTTTTAGATCCATGCTCCTCTCCAAGGTCTCAGTATTACTTTGACTGAATAAAATTGTTCCTAGAGGGTTGCATTACAAAGGCTGAGTCTATCCTATTTTGATGATTCCCAAACTTAAAGAGAGGCACACACCACAATAAATAAAAAGGCACTGCTAGTAGCAGGCATTTAGAAGTCCCATACTGGTGAAAATTTGAAGCCGGCTGTATACTGTTCTCATCACAAATCAACCTTTCATGTTCACAGTGACAAACACTAAAAGAATGTGCTGGTTTAAAATTCTTAGTACTTCTTTGCTCTCCCCCCCCCCCCCAAATTTAGGGGTACTTGAGTGGCTTTAGGTGGTTTTAGGGTTACATTGGTAGCTAGGGAGGGGTGTCTGAGGAGGTCATTGAAAACCTTGCACTTATGAACTAGGGCAAAGTTTTGCTACCTGCTTCACTCTCCAGCCTGGCATTAGAGGGCATTGTGTTATTATGGCTCCCATCTCACAAGACAGACATAAAACCAGATTCATCCACATGTATATAAATAAAAGTCCAGACTCCCTGCCACAAGTTGCATCAGTTGTATTAATACTGCAGCTCTAATTCATTCTCCCTTCTTGAATCCCCCTGCAGTTGTTACAAGCAGTTTACTTTCTGCCTGTAATTGCTGAATACTATTTCTGTGCATGACAAATACATGCTACACTGCAGAAGTGGTTGCATTTCAGTGACATTTAAATGCTTTCCTGCTTAAGCAGTAGGCAAAAAGTATGCCTGACCACTTGAAATCCTTGTAGGAAACATTGCGAGTTTTGAGATGCTGGTGGTGGGAGGGCCTCAGGCTAAGCACTGAATGTTCACAAAAAGCACTTGATACAACATGGTGTTTTCTTTCTTTTAAAGTTTTAGAGGTAAAGGGTCCCAGAAAAAATGAGGCAGTGGCACAGATTGCCTTGGAGCACATCACACACAAGAAGAATCTGAATCTAAATCGGCAATACACCTGCAGGAAATTAGCTTCCCTTTTACTGATGGAGAACTGCTTTTACTGATGGAGAACTGAGGCAGGGGACATACCTCAGGCAGACAGGCAGACCGGCAGACCCAAGGAAAGGGTCTCCCATCTCCTGTGCACCCCTGCACTGTTTCAGCCATGGGCCACTCTCTCAAAGCCATGCTGGTGCAGAATGGCTCTGCCCCACCTGCATCACAGGGCTGGAGCTATAAGCTCCAAGACAACCAATCTCATGCAAAGGACACAACCTAATGCAATTCCAATATAAATTATGTATGAACATTGTAGCACAAGACAGTCGGAAAGCGCATTGTGTAATTCAGCAATTCAATCACGTTTGTTGTTAGTGTACAGTACTGTACACTATGGTTGGAGAGGGGAACTGTCTCAGAGTCAAGTGGATCAAAAACAGTCTATGAGAGCGAACTAAAAAAGCCTATTGTACTTAGTTGACTGAAGTGGTGAATGAAGTGCTCTCCCTCAATTAAGGAAAGTGTGGTGGAGCTGATTAACCTGCTTGTTACCTTGGTAACCTGAGATTTAGATTGTGAATGAATGCACAAGGCTGTGGATATCTTTTATCAGACAAGAGTCTGAGGAACAGTTTGAGTGAGAGAACTACAGGGCTGTACTGGCACTTAATCTGTTTATGACACAACACTCCTAATTTATAAGAGTGCTACTATATATGTAAGTCACCAATAAATACAATGACAGGCATATGCTATACTGCAGCTGCCTTGCAAATTGTGCAGGCAGAACTAAACGCTCAAAATCTTTCATCGGTACAGCTCCCCTCAGCCATCACAAAAGCTACCTGGCTTTGGGTTGGGCTGAACTCTCACAGCATCCCCTGAAATCACCAGAACTCCTGTATGCAAAGTGCCCATGCTGCACCTTGTGCACCTCATCTTTCTGCTCACTTCATTCTTTGTCTTTTGTGCATCTCAGGCTAATGGATAAGACTTCATATTTATTAACATTAAGCATCTTTCACCAGCTCTCCACCCCTTTCTAGAAAAGGCCTGAGGCTACATTCTCCCCTCAGTTACACCTGTCCAATCCCATTGACTTCAGGAAGATTGAACAGGTGTAAGCAAGGAGAAAATTTGGCCCCCTGTTGTCTATGAATTGCATTATCTGTGTTCACCACTGCCTTGACTTTATGTCACTGGCAAGTATAATTAATTTATAGTTTGTCTTACTCTCTTAGTTGTTTAATAAATAGATGAAAACAGAAGACTCCTGAGGGACTTACTCCAGTTACCTGTAATAGAAACTCCCCTACTGATACAGCTTCTTCAGGAATATCCTTCATACTTCCTCTTCTTTTTATCAATTCTTTATGAATTTTCATTACCTTCTCTGGATTTTGTAGTTCTGCAGAATCACATTTCTTGCATGTCATGATGTGATCTGTTAGGAAAAAATGGTGACACCACTAGCTGCTGAAAATGGAGCTGATCTTGAACTGAAAATATCTACCATTTGACTTTTGCCAAGACCAATGTCTGCACTTAGCATGAGGAATACCATCAACTAGCAATTAATTACAATAAATGACATTACCATAAAGACTGTTGCCTGAATTAAATCAAAGACAAAATCAAGGAGTCCTCAGGGAAGACAATTGACTCTTTAGGAGATTTAGCTAGTTCCATGAGCCTGAACTGAAGCTTTCTGAATAGCAGTTACTGTTCTATGTGCTTAGCTGTCTTAGAAAGTTGGGCCTATCTGACCATCTTCCAAATGTCCCAGCACTAAATCTATTCTTTATTAAACTAGGAATGTATAAAACTGTTGCTTCATACCAGCATAATCAGTCAAGTGTAGATAAACAATCATCTAAAGCAGAAAACAGAAAGCTTCACCTCCATGAGAAGGAAATCCCTCCAATGAGATCATTGTGGCTATTTCTGCTAAACCCAGTAAACTCAAGATTAATATACTTTAAGCGTAAAGAAGGAAATTAGCAATCCTTACATGTCTTCCATACGGGACTTTTTAGCTTTCTGAGTACTTTATAATAGGCACTATCATCACCCCTATCTTATAGGTGCATTATGAAGAGGGACACTTGAGACGAAGACCATCCAGCAGGTTAAAGGGAGAGCAATGACTAGAACGCAGGCTTCTCAATCTAGCATGCTGTTCTCTAGACGAAACCTATTGTGCACCACACAATCCCATTCCAACACGCTTGCTTTACAGGCACTGAAAACTCTGCACATTCCTGTGCAAAAAAATCTGACTTGCCTTGTATGGTATTTTTGCTTTTACATTTTTTAAATACTATCCCTGGTTTCCTCTGAAATTCTAGTCAAACTTAAGCAGCATTAAGAAGTTTACAAAGGCAGGATGTTGAATGATTGACAGTGCCTTTTGCTGTATTAGTGATGCATTTAGAGTAATTATTGAATGTCCGTTAAGACACGAGCAGCCCATCCGCTCCACACGTGGCACTCTTCTCACCTTCCGCTAAATTAATGCCTCTCCTCCTAGACATATGGATTTCCTGTCATGGAAACAATCTTCTTCCAGTAGAGATACAACAGACTGTTTTGCCGGCATTGTGCAACTTTCAGCTGATAACTAGAGCTCAATGTATTATGCATGTTCTACTGCTCTAATAAATACAGGATTGACTTGTTTACTACCACCAGTGTTGCCTCGATTAGCACTGTGTTTCTCTAGGCCATTATTCATTGGTGAGAAGAAGTTAAGACCCACTTGGTTCTCCATTAATCCAACTGTGTGAAACAAACTGGTTAATTTTTCAGCTTGTGTTGTTTGTTACTTAATGAGGAGAAATTGGTTATTTCATTGCTATCATTAACACCCTATTTATGAAGTGCAACATCGTTTATTTTTCAACTTTGAGCAATAAATTAGTACCTCTTGTTTCTCCATGGAAATTCCATCTTGAAAGTTCCCTCACTGGGCCAAAATGTACATCCAGAGTCCACAGCACAGTACCCTGGAATAGGCTTCAAGACAAGCTCCTTGGCTATGATCAGAGTCAGGAATGATTTTCCCTTCTCATTGCCACCAGTTGAAGTTGATATAAGCCTGGCATCGAGGATCTAGGGCTCATTCACTCTGGTTGCTCATGTATCTCCAAAGACGGTAAACGGGTAAGTAACCCTGAATCTACCCAAACTTTGAAATTCCACCCATATTTCTACACCTTTATATAGCATCTAGCAAGGAATTCCCCAGTGGGACTAGAAGGACTCTTCAGACTACGAATGAAGACACAATGAACTCTTGGATTTGGTTTAGTGCAGGCAATAGACAGTTGCTAGCCAAGGTCAGCTGCCCTGTCTAGGGATGAGGCTGCCCACTCGAGTACATGATGTACCAAGGCCAACCAGACTCCTGGCTATTGTCAGGGTAAGGTGGGAAAGGAAAATTACTAGTGAAATAAAAGCCCTGCAAAATAACATCAGGAACAAAAAAGAGAATGGACTGAGAAATGAAGGAAAGCAGAAACGGGTCCACGGAGGAAGAAAATCCAAGTATAAAGCTGTCGATGAAAAGATTAGACATAATATATGTAAAGCATAGGAGTTAAGACAGCCACAGCTGCTCCAGGAGAAGGCTGTTCAGAAGCTAGGTGTATAGGATAGCCCAGGTTCTCAAACACAGGGGCCCCATGGCTGCCTATTAGATCTGTAAGCAGCCAGTCTGGTTATCTAAAGTGCCAAGCACCCAGCATGCTCCACTTAGCCCTCCACGGATTTTAGACTGCTGTTTCCGGAGACAGCCCAGCACAGTATCCATTGCTGTGTAGCACTTGCGTCATATATTTAATTACCTGTAACTAGTTATGGTCATTAAAAGTCCAAGACATTTTTCACAGTGCTGCCAATACCATTACTTGTCCACAGACATCTGACACCATCTTAAAAAGCTATATTTCAGGCAGAAATGCATCCACAGGTCTAATCCTGCCCTTTCCAATTCCTTCTGGATCACTGTAGTGATTCACTTTAACATTACAGCAGTTCAGTTTTCTGCCATGGTATTACCTGGAATGATCCAGCTGCTGGGAGATGAGGAGTAGCACTCCACGTTTTTAGGCTTGTTTCTCAGGCTGCCACAATTCTGACTCTTTTCTCCTTCCGCTGATCTGTCAGGCACAACATTGTAGGGTCAGCCGCTCATCAGCATTTGCATTAGATGGCCATCTCTACTGGGCCTACTCTGCAGTTGTTTATTGATGTGTTTTGAGGGGACATAGACCATACTGGAAGGACAAAAAAACCCACAACAGTACCATTCATGTAGTAGAAAAGCATTTTAACCCTGCACTTCTTAGTCGCCAAAAAATATACATCTCACCTTAATTTTGCGTGTGGCAGCTGGAAGCACATACCTGGAAACTAGGCACACTTCAAAAGGATGGGAACTAAAAGAAAAAAGTCAACCAAAAAACCAGCTGTTTTTCCTTCAGATCTGAGAGTCCATTGAGTGCACCTTTTTACATTGCTCTAAAATGCAGCAAGAAAGAGTATTCTTGTAGCATTTCAAAGAGAAGCCAAACATACAGAGATCACTGTTTCTCATGATACTTTGGAGAGAAGAAGGACTGTGGTGACTGGGAGATTCCCAGCCAGGAACAGAAAGATTTTTTGAAGGATTGACATATAGTAATATGGTAATATAGTCAGGATACCACTGACTCAGTTCACCGGCTCTCTAGAAACATAAACCTGGCCTTGCTGGTATTATGTGAGGTGACTGCTATTGAGCAGGATGATTTTGCTGTAACTAAGAGTTCTTCCTTGCAGTCCTCAAAAGCACTTATAAAGAGAACCGCAGTACACACAAAAGTCAGAAAGTTACTCTGTGGAGACAGCTATCTTTTTGCAGAACATGTTGTATCCAGGAATCTCTGATGCAAAGCTACCTTTGCCTCTCTTTAGCCTGTTGCATAAGTTGTCACTGAAATACAAGCATGATTTTGTTAGAACCTGCTTCCCATCTTGTTCAGTTTGTACAGGCCAATGTTAAACTACATCTCCCATGAGGTGTCACCAAATTGTAAAGACCAAAAAAACCAGCCTACCAACAATAAAGTAGATACAGGAAAAAAAAAACCAAAACATGGTTTTAATGTTAAAGGTCAGGAGCAAAGAGGCAAAGGAAGGAAGGAGTCAGACAATTTTATCCCCAATTTAACTAAAACCTGCTGTAATTGTCTGAATAAGCCATTTAATTTCTGTGCCTCATGTATGTCCCCTTCTCTGAAGCAATGGAGCTGAAGCCAATCCATCTAGGGGACTGAGTGAAGTGTCACAATTCATCATGGCTCTGACCTGGCAAGAAGCTGCTTAATTTCTTACATGTCAATTAAGCCCAAATGAGGGAAGGCCCCAGTCGTAACTCTGTTGTGGAGAACATTGCTGCACCCAATAGTTACAGCCTTAAGAGTCGGCCTGACCTTTGCACTGTAATGGGGTCCTTCTTCCTCTCACCACCAATCATGCAGCCGGGGCTGTGAACCAGAAGAGCCTGAACACACACCATGGATTTGAATTAGAAAGCAAGGTGCACCTTTAGATCATTGTACAGGCAGATACCACCTAGGTACTGCCAGAGAAGATCCTGCTTATTTTAGGAAAAATGGCTGCCGCCTTGCCTTCTAATGGTGTTCACGGCCAAAGAAGTGTTCTTCATCCCCATATAGCCTGCACTTATCCTGGACACTTGAATTATTTTCTCTTTATGCTGTCTCCAGATCTTGAGTACCTATCCCAGCCTTCCTGAAGGAGTAATTTTTTAGTTTTTTGCAGTATGTTCATCCTAAACAACATTTACTGTGTTGTGCTATTCTGAGAAGTGACATTATGAAAACAGCAACCAAGGGCTCCATGTTCAGAGAGGCTTACTACATTCCTAACTAAATGTGGTTGGAAAACACCTCAAAGGATGCTAGATATCTAACTTCCATCCTGAAGACTCAAGGTGAGATCTGACCGTCAGCCAGGCTGTCCCTTTACTTCACAGCATTGCCAAAAATGGTGCATCTGCAGCACCATGTACTGACTGACAGATTCACTGGGGCTCAGACACCTTACAACAGTGGAAGATCTGGCCCTAGGGATCCCCTTAGCAACGTCCCCTGAAAACAAGTGCCTCGTGATCTGCAACATCCTCTGAAGTGTCAGAGCTCAGCCACTGAGCAGGAGCTCAGCGTTTATGGGAACTACATTCTGGCACAAGATACAGCAAGAACCAGTTTAGGGTGCAACCAAGACCTCCTCTAATGACCTAGCTGAAATGATTTAAGAGTTACCAACCCAGCTGTTTGCTTCAGCTTCAAGTGCTGCCACGGTGCTGCAAGTACCTGTATGTGAACTAAACCATTTTAATGTGATTTAAATTTATCTGGCTGGGATTGCCCTGAAATAGGCCAGGAGCACACACAGGATTTGTTTGACATCTGATCTGCAGGCTATATTAATCTCCAGCTGAGGGGCAGTAGTGAACCAGAAGGAGTAGGTTCTTATCATACTCAGTCATACCTGCACCTGTAACTACCCTGCTCTTCCCCCTTCACAGGAGTAAAATGGCATTTTTGTAGATAGCTGAACGGCAGAGGTCCTGTTTGAAATATTATTTGAATACTTTAGCTTTTTACTGTAGGTCATATATGTGACAGAATAGCCAGAGTTTCATCTAGGCAGCTACTTGTTATTACTTAAATCAAAATAAATTATATATAGCAAATTCCTGCTTTAGATATCAAAGTGGACAGGCACAGATACTCATCCACACTGAACTGATGTGCTATTTTTCAGAACAGAATCACATCTTGAACAAATAAAAATACTTTGTAAAGGCTATAATCAATTACTTTTTTTCTTATTACTTCATATTTGTGTTGCATCTCAAACTATACTTTTTCTACATTCCTCTTCCTCTTTTACTTGAATCAACAATGGAAATTGCAACCAAGGTTGCAAGCAGGTTCCCAGAAATACATTACTGTTTTTACTATGGACCTGCAGCAACTGGTTGGACAGAAATGGCCATCTTCTCCCATTAGACATTATGCTCATCCTGCCCATAATATATTGGAAGTCAGATTCTCATCTAACCTGAGGGGACTGTTTCCTTTATTCATTTCCCCACCAAACTGCAAACACCACAATAATATATTCTGACTAAAAGAAATTAAAATGTTCCTGTAGCTATAGTTTGGGTTTGTGTATGCTGCTGAAAGAGGTCAGCTCTGTTAATGGCATGTGAGAAGTATGTATACAAATGTGCTTACTGCTGGGCAATCACTAGCCTTTAATGTGTAGAGAAATCAGCAGAGACTCATATGTATGTTTTATTAATTCTTCCTCTATTTTGGTCTGTGCATGCAGTTATTTAGGAATTTACATACCATTGGTTCTAAGGTTTGAGGCCAGATAAGAAAGTTTATTAACTACCACACAAATAAATTCAGTGATGTCTTTGGAGAGTCAAGGCCTACATATAGCTATGCTGCTGTTCTGCTGGAAAACCGTGAAGCAGGATGCCAGCACCTGTCAAACCAGTAAGGTGAGCTACAGCTCACAGTCACCTTATTCTGACACTGAACAGAAGAATCACACCCAATTCCCCATTCTAGCCCAACATTTCATTTGTCCTGTGAATGTTAAAGACAAAGAGGAAGACAAGGTTCAACAGTTCCAGGTACACTGTGTAAAGACATACACAAAATTTTACTTCTCTTACAAATAGAGTCCCTTTTTAGTTGCCTGCAAAAAAACCTGCAGCTTTTCCTGTGCTGCTTGACAAAAGTACAACATATTGTTCTATGGGTGGCTGTTTTCTGGCTTGCTTTCCAGCTCACAAACCTAGGATGGGTAACAAGGACAAATTCTCCAAGTTTCTAAGGGAAGCTAGAAGAGCGTGTTTGCTGCAACAAATGTATGAAAGGAGTTCTCAGAATGCAAGGCGGGTGACCAAAACATGGACTACAATAACAAGCAGTGCAGAAAAAGCCAGAGAACATGGCAACTGCTTCTGAAGAAATAACTGCAGTGTCTGTAGGGCAATATTCATATTTCAGCTCTTAAAGTCACTCAAAGCAGTAAGCATGATCACCAACTGCTCTGTAAGGTTCATATAACTGAGAGGTATTTGAATCAGATATATGAGACTGTCCTTCACAACCCAAGTTACATTATGTTCAGGTTAGTTTCCCCACTTCCATACAGAAAATCATAGCCAGAGTGCTAGATGTGTTTTTACCCTTTACATATTAAATAGACCCACTGTACAGGCAACAACAGCTGCTCATGAGCCTTATTCTAGGGCATGGAAGAGCTCAAGAGTTTGCTCCCTCATTCACAGAGACAGTAAGTATATCAGCATCTGTGAATAGCCTATATCATCAGGAGAGTCATTGTCAAGGATAAACTAAATAAAACCTCCACAAAGTGTGAAAGATCAGTCTGATTTCTTATTCTGACAGATTCACTAGTAGTGGCTTAAATCACAGCTGTAATCCTATTCCAAGAAACCTTTCCAAAGCCAGGATGGCTTCTTGGTCAAGCAGATATGACAACAGCATAGAAGCAAAAAAGAACAAAAATGTAAGGGACTATGTTTGGTTGCATAGATACATCCATGGTACAGATATGCGAGGGCAAGGCTTGAGGATAAGAGAGATTTGTTGCACATACCTCGTTCTGAAATGTGTCAAGAGCAAATCCACATCCAATGGGAAGTCGGTCTCTTACACAGAAGATAAAGGTAAGCTGCTTGCCCATGAGCACCTCGCTTTTTTCCATGCCCCTGCAAAGCTGGAATCAACTTGGCAAGCAGGCAAAGAACAGCAAGCATCTGTCCCTCTGTCCTTACAGACTTCACACAGCGAAGTTCTTGATGGAATGAGATTCTCTTCAGAAGATCCTGGCCAGAGGAGGCCTGCAGTAACCTGTGACAATTTACCTGCAGAGAAGACAGACCACTAGGAAGTGACAAAAAAAGACACCTGATTGTATGGGTATTGAACAGGCACAAGTCTGTATTTCCCACAGAAATGGCTAGATCTCTCCACAGAGGAGTCATTCTCATTCACTATCTCTAAGGAACCTGATACCACTGAATGAGGGAAAATTTGAAAAGTTTTTTCCATCACTTAGCCCTCTCCCATTACATCTCATGGACCTGGCTGGGACCAGGGGCACAAAATGATAGCTTCACTGCCTTCTGGTTATTCCACATTTGTGGCAACAGGAACCAACATCTGATAAGGCCACACTAATCCACGCCATGGCTGAACAGGTGTCTCTAGAAGGATGTAAAACCTTGGCACAGCAAGATATATGTCTCAAATGAGTCAAATTCTACCATCAGGTGGAAGGAAATAGAGTGATTATATACGGACTCACATCAATACCAGTTCCTGAAAGCAGAATTTGACTAAGTGTATCTGCCCTAGCTGATTTTACTAATGACTGATTTTACTGGCATGTGCCACATTCAAATCCCCCATCAGTACAGAAAGAACTCTGCATAAGTTGGCACAAAATAGGAGTTTTTCTGCTCAGGTTAGCAGCATTCCTGCTGGACAGGGCTGAGCTGCAGATCACTGGAATCCTAGGCAAAGGCAAGCATCACTATGGACTCTAAGACCCAAGCAATACAATGCTGATTAAACCACTTATGTTTAAGAAGGTAGGGCCAATGGTGCTTAAAGTGGGGTGAGGCTCAATGTTTTGCTGACTGCTGTTGAAATTGGTAACAGACTTTGCATATTATATCACCAGGTTTTTTTGGTTGTATTTCACATGCAGTGTTTTTCTGCTTTTGACTTTGAGGTGTGAGGGGGAAGGCTCTAATCATATGGCCTTGTGCAGATGCTCCATTTGCATTTCTATTAATCCAGGCCCTCCTGGAGACGTCTGAGCATAGGCACAGCATGCTCTGTGTTTGAACTTGTGAGAACCCACACCACTGCTTAATAACTTAATACATATGTATAGCCTCCTTCAGACAGCCCACTAGGAGGCAGAAGCAGGGGGAGGCGCTATTAGTGCATAGGCTGCAGGGCTCTATGTAAATGCATTTTGACAAGGAGGATACCTTGCCGAATAAAGAACCCAGCTCCTCAGTGCTGGGCTGGGGCTGATTTAGGTCAGAAAACTTGTTTTACAGGAATTTGTACAAATGAGAGCTCACATGAATCCACTGGAGAATGTTTAAGGTGTCTAGCAACTTTGCTCACAGCATTTGAATGTAATAATGATACATTCCACACAAACTGTCCTACATGAACAAAAAATAAGGCCGGGTCTTTGTCCCCCTCTACTTTTACCTTCCCTGAGCATCTCCTCAGAAGGATACCCAACCCTGTCTCAGCAAAGTGCCACAATAACCGTAAGAAATGGCTGTTTCCCCATGTTTGAAGTGCTTAACAGCTAATGGCTTAGAGCAGCAACCTCTGGATAGAACTGGGCTGAAATCTCTTACTAAAAAACGCCTTTCATTGGAAAATAGAGTCAAAAGGGAAAGTTTTTCATAGAAAACATGCTCTGGAGCCAATTTCTGCAGAACACTTGCAAGAGGAGAGATAAAAGACCCACAGATGTCAGCACAGACGGGTGCAGACAGGGCCCCAGGGCTGCTGTTAGCATGCCTACATGGCCTGCGTCCTGCCAGTGGGGAGAGGGGCAAACCCCCTCAAACCCCAACACACCCTTGTCCATACGGAGCCACCCCAAAAAAACTGCCAGCCACCTTGCTGCTGCTCCTGCCTGGGACGCCCTGGCCCAAGACTCACTCTGAAAGAGGCCAGGAAGGGATTTGAACAGGGCTTGGCCACATCCAGGGCGAGTACCAACAGCAAGAGGCGGGAGAGAGAAGGGAGGAAGGACTGATTCTGGATGTCTCCTTTTTTCCCCTCAGAAAATTGCACTGTTCATTTTGACACTAAACAAAAACTAACCAACTTCCCAAATTTCCTCTCTGCCACCCCCACAATTCCTGCTTTCCAGCCAGCTCCAGCAGATGTTGTAGGAGGTTAATGTGAAACACTCTGCAAGGACAACATCATTTTATAATTTTCCTACACTTACAAAAGAAAGTGCCCATTACTCTCTCCACCCCCAACACCCCTCTGAAGTCCCCATTGAAGTATTCTCTGTATAGGCCTAGCTCCCTGTGAAATTGGTTTACACCAAATTCCGGGAAGAAGCTCTTAGCTCTCCCGTAATAAAACAAACCAGGGCGTGGAGGCTAATGCTAACCTCCAGCACTGACACTTGGCTGCAGACAAAACAGTCACACAGGCAGTAAGCAATCCAGGCCGTAGCCTTTAAAGTGGAATCTGCAGGCAAATGGAAAAATGATGTGCTGGAAGCGACACCGAGAGAGGAGAAAGAGCACCCAGGTCTGAGAGTCAATCTTAGTCCATCAGGTAAAGAGAACAGATACACGTGGGGATAATTGGTGATGAGACACTTGAAATTAGGTGCATGATAGGTCCACCACTGCCCGGCCACATTCATTTTTGTTGCACTCAATGAGCACTGATGGGCGGGGGAGCTAAGAATATTTCTTAGACCTTTGCATCCTCCTGTCACATTTCCATGACTCTGTATCTTTCCCATAGACACACAGACAATTGTCCTACACAGACTGTCACCCACGCAGCTCCGCTATGGACGTGTGGCTGCAGGCAGAGCTCATGACATGGGCCCTGCTCTTGTTCCCACAGATCTCAGCAGATGGTGACGAAGCTCAGCCTGCCCATGGCTGTGCCCTTACCCCCTAGCACCACATGTCGCTTGCAGCAGCCCACCACAGTGAGTGGAACAGGGCCCCAAGACAGGGCAGGGGGAGTCCCCAGTTTCCAGCTGGTGGGGAGCTCTGGGGGCAGGGGAAGAAGGGCGAGGGTAGTCCCAGCTTGCCCTCACCCACACCTGTGAGATGACATGGTGGATTAAATCCCAGCCTGGTGAGCAATGGGAGAGGGCTGCTCACCTGCGCTGCCACCCTTTTCAAAATTGCACATTCTGACTTCTCTCAAGTGAAGTTTTTCATCTCAAAGCCCACAGACGGAGCGGGTGGGGAGGGAAGGCTGGCAGCCTGCAGCAGGGTGAGGTATGCCATCTTGGGTGGAGCACCTCAGGGTGTTCCAGAGCCACAGAGCCAACACGGCCACCGCTCCCATAGGCCTGGCCCCCTGGGGCGGTGAGCCAGCACAGAGACAGTGCTCCCTGGCTCCCAGGGAGACTGGCACTGGCCTCTGCTTGCCTCACACAAGCAGGGAGGCAGGAGCCAAGCAGAGAAGCGGGCAAGCCCATCCTGTGGCCGGGCATGCTCTGCGGGGCCAGCACGCCCATGCCCAGACCTGGCACCAGGGTCCCACAGGTGCAGGAAACAGCCCAGCAAGCATTAGGCCTCTTTTTTCCCCTCCCAGTTAGCAATCGGTTGTGTGAAGTCATCCCTCACCTCAAACCACTAGTGCCACGGTTGCAAAAGGCAATGCCCAACCTCGTAGGGACTGCTCCTGCCGTCCCACGTGAGGAGCAGCCACTCCCTTCAACAGCTGCAGGCACCAGCACTCAGGGTCAGCAACACCCGCTGTTTCCCCTTTTCCTTATGAGCTTCTTCCAAATGACATGAACCTGTACTTGTTAATTTACATTAAGTTCATTTAACACCAATGAAAGAGACCAGAAGTGTCTAATGAGCAAAATGTAACGAGCTACCAGCTACTACTAATCATGTTCAGTTTATGCATTCTTGCTTCAGTCTTACAGAGTATTATTGCAGAATAAATGCTTTGCTCTTATCTGACAAGAGAAAAAAATAAATTCTCTAGGTATTGTACTAGTGAATAACAAAGGAATGAACAAGCTTAATAATCTCCAATCTGGTTTTCCACCACACATAATGATAGAGATGCTGTGAATTCTGTGGACAAAGTACATGAAGAAGCACCCACAAGTACTGAAAATTTAATTAAAAGCCAGAAAGCCATTGCAATGAAGACTCAGCAGAAAGCCATTTATTTTTAAAATCTAATATATTCTTCATGACTAAAGGCTAAAGCACACGCTGACTTACACATTTAGCTGTAACTGATTTAAGCTACTTGATGATTTTTTTGCGCACAGGGTGGCGCTCAATTTGCAATGGAGTAAATTGGCAGAATTTAATTTGGTGGATTTTTTTAACTCTGCAAAAGAATCCTCATTAAAACCTCACGATAGGCTGTATACTTTTTTCATCATTAACTAGCCTAACTGCAGGTAAAAGAGATACAATTATGGATTTATATAAATCCTATTGTCAATTTACAGCTCAAAGACTGGTGAGTTACCTCATTTCAAATAGGTTATTTTTTCCCCTTAACCTTTCCTTGTTTTAATGAGGATTTGGTTTGTCATTGTCAGGGCACCTGTTTGCAGGAAAGTTTCTCATCATGTGAAGGAGGTGTAAGGAATAAGGGTAGAAGATCTTCTGCTGAATTGCAAACCCCGTCACAAACTGTGGCCTGGACATTCAGCCTTTAAATATTCACCTTTCCATGAGGACAGACAGACCTCAGTTGCTGCTTCCCCACTCCCTCAGCCCCACAACTGCTCTATTTCTCATGCTTTGGGGTTTTCTACTTCACTCGTGCCCAGTTTTTCCTTCCTTGTTGTGCCTTATGTAATCCCACCTCCCACCAAAGCACCATCAAACTCCTTGTTCTGCCCCATTCAGCACCACAGGCAACTCTGGGTTCAGTCTGCATGAGCCATGCAGAAAATGGTCGGGAAGATGTGACTTAAACCCAGGACATCCCAAAAGAAGATGACAGCCAGTGCCATTGCCGAGAGACCCTTCTACTCAATAGGAGCCCAAGGCCCAAAACAAGGTCCCACCATAGTCAATGAGGCAGATTCTCAGGTGACAAGTTGTACAAGTTATAGCAGCTGAGCATCTGCCCCACTAAATGTTTTTGTTAACTTCAAAGATTAACTAAACTTCTAAATTTAATTCTTAGTCTCCAGGTAGGTTGACATGTTATGCAAGAGGAAGACTACCATACAGCATATTACTTCATAACAGCAATGGGGAATGCGACGACTACTCATCTGACTGTAACGCTGCCTCCCCTTTCCTCTACCAAGCTCTTCCAGCAGCTACTGAATAAGCTGGGGGACTGAGGAGATGACACAGGGAGGGAGCAAGTAGGTAGTGTCATCTTGCACCAGACTGTTACCCACCCCCTTGATTTGAATGTTTTCAGAAATTTGCTTACGAATTCATCACTCATCTTCATTTTAAATACTACTCCACAACATATGAGAATGGATACAGCAAGCCAAAGGTGAAGGAATTGTTCCCATAAGCAGACTGAAGAAAGAAATGAGAAATACAAAGAAAAGGGATTTGTAAGAGGGGCTGGATTTTAACTTTCCTTGGGGTGAGGGAATAAGCACGGCTACTACTCTAAGCACTTAGATGTTGAAAGCTGTTGTTTTTCGTCTTTGAACTTTTTACCAGATGTAGCAATTAAATGATAAAGTTGTCTTTAGCTCATTAGCTGATGAGTTAATTATATGCCAAAATTAACCTTTGTTAAGCTCTTAATAGAACCTCTTTTATGTGAGTAGCCACAGCCTGTGTTAAAATTCTTAATGATCTGGGCTAAAAATCAATAATTTGTATGACTTCCATGTATGAACTGGGAATTAAATGTATCTTTAAAATGTACTATAATGATAACCTCAAGCTGAAACTGAAATAAAGATATTCCTTGGTGATTTCAAGGACAACACTTTCACCAGTGCAGAGGCCACGTAAGCCACTAAAGAACATTGCCACTGGGGACAGCTCTCCTGCCTGCAGCACAAAGATAAATCAAGCTAAGACCAAGATTTTGGTTTTTCAAATATTTTTGTGCTGCAGCCCTGTATTTCACATTTATGATCTTCCTATACATACCAATGTTCAGTCAGGAGTGACTGTTCTTTTCTTTAAAAGCTGGAGGAGTGGACTCATTTTGAGACCTAATATACCCCTATCAATGATCAAAAGAATCAAATCATTCCACCATGCAGAGAGCTGATAGATGATGTTTCACGCTTTTCCCCATATAATCAATTGCTAGCAGATTTGACAAGAACTCAGCAACCATTCTGTAGTTCAGTTTGAATTAAGGGTTTTACATTTAAAGGAGCAAAAGTCCTATTGTTTGACACTTAAATTGTATGTGTTCAGCAGAAGACAATTAAATATCTCTTACTGAATATTAGTTTGTATGACTTCCACGTATGAATTGGGAAGATGTATCATTAAACTTATGAAATACTTGATCTGAAGTGTCAATGATCAATAGTTTAATGTTTTTTCTGTTCTTTGGATTCCTATGTCAGCCACCCACAGAAGCCAAGCTTCATGTACCTTCTGGTACCAACTCAGAGACAAGCCAGCTTTAAAACTGAAGACTAACTTTACTAATGAGGCCTAAAGGCCATTGAAATCCTCATGATTTAAGCAAGGTCTGGGCCAGACTTATCAAGAATTATTCTCCATAACCTTGACTTATACTATGAGCAGCCAGACTCATCTTCAGGTTCATTTTCTTCCTGTAATGCCAGAGAACAGCTCCTCCTTGAGAGATGGGCAAGCACGGCTGGCTCCCTGATAATGTGAAGGTACGGCTTGCCACAGTGCCTTGCAGCCTGCACCCTACCTGTCAGCCTGGGTGGAAGCCCAGACAGAGTTGAGCTAATTCGCAAGCCTCACCATCCATGTGTTAATTGTTATTAATAGAGTGGAAGAAAAAACCAATAAAAATAATGGCAATTCATAGCTAGTTTTTGGTCTGATAACAAGTTTGCTCTAAGTATGTGTGAGGGGATGAAATAGGAAGAAAATAAAGATAAGATTTCAGTTTCACAGTTAAGAATAAAACCATTGCTGTAAAAGTTTTCAAGCATCTTCCAGCTAAAGGAATTCTTTGCCTATGTTTAACGGTGTGGCCCTATTTATATTTACATTGCAACAAATTTGTATAGGGTCCATAAATCTAAGGCCTCCCAGACATGCCAGGATGCTGGAGAATAGTCTAAACGGACTGACCTCTGACAACGGGACCTTCTAGTAGAAGGTGCCTCCTTGGGTGCTATAGCTGGGATAAGTCAGTTTGAACAGATAGGGTAAGGCAGGCTGGGAGATGGGAATTATCAGTCAAGATTGCTCTGCCAACAGGCACAGTTCATTGTACGATAGCAGGCTGAAGGTTGTACTATTCCCTGGAGCCAGTTTGATAAATAAGAAGGTTATGGGTATGTGACTGTTCGAGCATGAAGAAATTTTTGTTGATATATTCTCAGAAACTAATTTTTTTTTCTTTAATAACCTGCAGGGCTACTCTTCAGCAAGATTACCAGTCAAATCTGATAGCCTAGGCTACAATAAGCTGAATCACACTCCTGTTCTTTAAAAATCTGGTTTTGTTACTGGCTTGCTTTAACTGTGCATAGGAAAGTGCAATACAGGCAAAGTAAAACCGAGTCTTTTCAGCTAACTAAAAGAGGGCAGAAGAAGTTATCAGAGAAAGGTTACACCTCTTTAAAGATGCAAATTGGTAATGGAGCTGGAGATCAAAACAACAAGGATACTGTTCATTTTTTAAAAGGTGCAAATTTCTAATCTTTCTTGAGGCTTTTTTTCAATACCTTATCAAGAGTTTCTAGCAGTGAAATTTTACACAACATTAAACACAAAAAATATGAAATATGGTACACTGAGGATACATAGTGTTCTTCAGTCTCACTTCTGAAATGCAGTGATCTCAGCTACCAACTCCTGTCACTTCCACTGAACACTGCAGAAGAGTCAAAATAAAAAATTACCCTTCCTACACCTACAGAACAAATAAAGGATTGCATTTTGCCTCTGACTTCTCAATACTCAGAAACAGGGAGGACAACACCACAAAGGGACTTACAGAGCAGGACCTGCCCATGCCAAGCATTGCATCAGGAAGCCCACCCTGGGCAGGGTTACCCTCAGAGGGAGGCAGGCCACAGAGGCAGGGAGTTTCTATGGGCTTGTATGCAAAGCCCCATTTTCTTTTAAAGCATTTAAGAGTCTGGTAAGGATACCAGAACACAAGAGAGCCTTATAGTTGGCCAGAAAATCAAAGCCCTGAATGACAGCCCAGTTTCTGATACAATACCTCCCACCTTGGTCAGGTTAACTTGGTTTAATTTGACAAGTACTAATTAGAAATGACCTGTCTGCTCATCAGTGATCAGCTGAAAAAGAAGCCTCCACAGACTTCTCTTTCTTGTGTCTTACTGTGAGACATCAGACAAGGCACTAGCTTTCCTGCAGCGCTGAGCAGCCTGCCTCCTTCCTCCTCTCTGAAAAATCAGGTCCTGCAATTCGCCATTGAAATGATGAGCTGCCTTAGGAAATTTCAGCTCCCCAAAACTCCATCACACCCAGAGCCTGAATCTGTTGCGTGCTTTTTTTTTTTTTTTTAATTTTTTGACTACAAGCTCTCCAGCCCCTTGTACAGCTCCTTTCGATTTCGTTTCTCACCTGCCTGACAAGAGACAGAAGTAGGAATTAGCATTGCTTTCACATCCTCCCCCTCTCCTCATATCTCAGGGTGGTGATGTTTCTCTCTCCATCAGACAACCCAGAACCTGACCTGGGGCAGGCTGGACAAGGCCACGGTTCTGCTCTCCAAGGGCCTGATAGCTCATCCAAAAGCATCCTGAAACTGCCCACAGACTTCAGTGGCCTTTAATCAATCTTGTAGCCACAGTGTGTGGGGCAAGCAGCCAGAATGACTGTGACAGAGTGCACCAAGACCCTGCTCTGGACACCAGGTACTCAAGAAGTCTGTTGGCTGCTTAATTTGGCCTAGATTCCCCAAACTATCACACTTTTATAAAACTGGTGCTGGAAACATTGATTTTGCTCTGCGTGCCATGCAGGGCAAGGCAAGATGGAAGACTAAATCAAGCCACAAAGTGTTGATCACCCCCAAAATAAGCCATTTAAAGGACATAGGTTTTTCAATCACACTCTGTGGGCAGATGGTGAAACTTGGAGGCATGTGGGAGAAAGGCAGCCCTCATATACTTTGTAAGGTCTCAGAAACACAGTGCTGAAGTCTCTAAACATGCGTTAGAGTAAAAGACTAGAAGGGCTGCTTAGATGCTGATTTGACTGTGCATCTTTCAGAGGCTCTAAAACCATCTTCCCTTTCCTGCATAATAAAAAACAGATGTGGCAAAATACAGACCTACCCCAGTTCTGCACTGAGACTAGAGGAGGCAGCACCTGAACCTCAGAGGAATGGCGTGTAGGCAGTGGTCTGTCCACTCGCTCCTCCACCCTGAACCAAAACCTTTATTCAGCCCACTTTTAGCTAGACTTCAGAACTGGTCCCTGTCTCTCAGTCAGTCCTCCTGCTGCCCCTTCAGCCAGTCTCCTTTGCTAGGCTGGGTAATATCATTCTGCAAATTAACTTTATAATGGGATCAGTCACAGAAAAATCTAAATTTAACCTTTGAGCCTATGCAATTGCCTCCACAGGGATATGAGCAGTTCCTGGTTTCATGAAGCAAAAACTCAGCTTGCATGGGCAAAAATACTTTCTTTCATGACAGAAATTTGCAATGATGCACTGACAAAAAAAAAAAAAAGAAAGAAAGAAATGCTTTTCACTGGATTGTAAAACTGGTGGAAATGCAAAATTTCATAGCTTTGTGTATAGATGAGATGTCAGGATGATTTGAAATACTTCCTAGAGGTAAAAGGAAAAAAGGATGAATAAATAACATACAACATATGTGGAATGTAAAGAAACATTGTAATTTGCCTCATTTTTTCACAGAACAGAAATACATAAACATGAACATGCCAGGCATAAGACATGATGTTAAGCTACTGCAGTGATATGTGCTTTAGGTGTGTGGGTAGGTGGAATGGATGGATCCAGAATAAATGCATTACGCCTTATTTATTACTTGTCTCAATCCATATGTTATTTCCCACTGTCCTTAGCAGATGCTTTTATGTGCACAGAGTTCAAGTAAAATTCTGAATGTTACGAATGCATAAGCCAGAGTAAGATTCAGCTAATGGAAAAAGACCAAGCTATCACCCCAAAGTTGCCTCACTCTTTTCTTGCTCTTTTCTCCTCAAAAACACAAGCTGCTTTTTGCTTTAGTGGACCAAGGAAACCACATCACCTCATGACTCTCTGCTCAATTTTTAAGTCTTTTCAATTTTGGCTTCTACAGGCCAAATGGACTAGAGTAGGACTATTATTGTCCTGCTTGCTAGAGCCTGTAGGGAATGCTTCTGTATATTTGTTTATATGTATGTATGTTTGTACCTGTACCTTGACCTGACTTTTTTAGGTGTCAACTTTATGACAGTCAGTATGTGTATAAGCACATGCTTTGCCTACTTGCTCCAATAAAGTGATCATCATGGAGGGAACTGGACAGATAAGAAAACAACACACCCTGTCTCTATCAAACAATAATCAGCACAGTTTGAACAGTTACACACATATACAGAAAAACTAGCATTGCCAGTCACCGCTATGAAACCATCACCAGTAACCACTGCAGCTCATTCTAGCTACATGTCAGACCTTATGGAGATACCTGCCCTACACTAAGTAGATAAAACCCACACGCCGATTTGTGTGGTGTTTATGTTGCAACATCAGTCTGCAGGTTCTCCTGAGACAGCTTCTGTCCAGTCACCCATGCTGAGCAAGCCATGACCACATAAGCCTCTGCTACAGAGCAAATATCAAGCCCTGAGTTTCTCATTGCAACTCCTTCACAGATGAAAACTAGTCCAGACACATCTACATGTGTGGCAATTGCATCTCACCTGTGCAGTGCAGATAACGACTTAAATCCAACTTTTTCTACATTGCTGAGTCACGGGTGCTATGTCTGCACAGTCAAATGACGATCCAACTTTTGCCTTCTTATAAATAATGGCCCAGCCATTTGGATAACTAACATATTCTGCTGCTCCACAGGATGTTACTTGCCTTGGGATCCAGTCTGCCTGTAACTCAGCATCCTTGACAATGTCACTTGGTCCATCTGCGATATGGACAGCTGAAGTTGGGCTAAGACTCGTCTTTCAGGAAAGAGTGCAAGCACTCAGGGCAATCATGGATGTGCAGTTGAAGACACAGCTCACCACCTAAAGGTGGCCTGGTTGAATAAATGGTGAATGGAGTGTTAATTGCATATTTGCAGTCCTTACAATTATGGAGGCCTTGACATCATCGTCTTATGCAATACGATTCAAATTAACAAGTGTGATCAAATTAACCTCGCCATCACACAAAATGGTCACCTGCAGAAGAAACCTTTTTAAATTGCTATAATCACTCTTTTGGCTAAAGTCATTGCAATTAGGTAGAACGATTTCTTTACCATAGCCTGTAAGTCACAAAGCCAACAGGCAGTTGGAAAATTTTGTTCTGTTTATGTGGTTGTCATATTTGTAAGAATTATAACCCAGATTAAATTAGCTGACTCTGCTATTTTGTCCAGGGTTCAGAAAAGGCTTTTGACTATGTCTTAACTGGTTTTTCTTCATGAGAGGAAGAAGGATTCAGACAGAAGAAAATTAAGACATAGAGGCTTTAAAGGTAGCTAAGGCTCACCAGCAGCTTCTGCCACTGCATCACTATCCCTGTGCTTTGTAGTGAGTTGTTCTGAGTTGCTCATCCTGCTCGCCTAGGCCAGTGGAAGCCTTTGCTCTGTCTGTCAAGAGTAATCCTAATATTAGGAGACTCCAGGCAAAGAATTGAACGTGGCCTGGCACTCCCTGTGGCTGTTTGTTTGATGCTGATTTCACAGCCATTGAATGAGCCCTTAACCTCGTCACTCACAGCTCCTTTTTGGCAGAATGTCAGGTAACAAAATTGGCCTTGAGAAATGCCAGACTTTGCCAGTTCCTTTTCAACAGAAGATCCAGTTGTTTTGTCAGCAGTTATTCTGCCCTTGATATTCCCAGGTCATTTTCACTAAGCTCGGAGCAGAAGTGGAAACACTGTCCCACACTGCATTTCACTTGTGCTAAACTACTCTCAAAATTGCCAGGGTAAGAGCCTACTTCAGTTGTAGGATTTTAAATATAATCCCACTAATTCTCAAAACATGTATTTTGTACCGTAGAGGAATCAACATAAATAAATAAATTACTTGCTAGCTTGGACTATGATGATACCAATAGGTGGAGTTGATTACAGTCTGGCAAGGAAAGGAAGAGTGACTAGTTCTAACCCATAAAAATTGCAAGAAAGATATTTCTAGGCAGATCGTAGAATCATAGAATCATAGAATCATTTAGGTTGGAAAAGACCTTCAAGATCATCAAGTCCAACCATCAACCATGCCCACTAAACCATGTCCTGGAGTACCCTGTCCACTTGCTTTTTGAATACCTCCAGGGATGGTGACTCAACCACTTCCCTGGGCAGCCCATTCCAATGTTTGACAACCCTCTCAGTAAAAAAATTTTTCCTAATATCTAACCTAAATCTCCCTTGCCTCAACTTGAGACCATTTCCTCTTGTCCTATCTCCAGCCACCTGACAGAAGAGACCAGCACCCACCTCACTACAACCCCCTTCAGGTAGTTGTAGAGAGCAATAAGGTCTCCCCTCAGCCTCCTCTTCTGCAGTCTAAACAGCCCCAGATCCCTCAGCCGCTCCTCACAGGACTTGTGCTCCAGGCCCCTCGCCAACTTGGTTGCCCTTCTCTGAACATGCTCCAGCACCTCAATGTCTTTCCTGTAGTGAGGGGCCCAAAACTGAACACAGTACTCAAGGTGCGGCCTCACCAGTGCCGAGTACAGGGGAACAACCACCTCCCTGCTCCTGCTGGCCACGCTATTTCTGATACAGATCCACAACAGAGAGAAAAATGGCGAACTTTGTTACTCGAAAAGCACTTATATCTGTTACTGCATTAATGTTGTCTTTTTGATCAATAATAAAATTAGTTAATATACCCGTTAACTGGCTGACTAAATGCCCAAGTCTTTTCCATACCAAACCCTTAATGTACTCAGTACCTATACCAGCCACAGGTCAACATTTCTGATCTAGTAGGCTCCAAGACAGTCCCAAACTTTTAACCCTCAATAACGCACAGTAAATTAGGATGGATTTTCTCTCCTTGTTGTTTAATTTCTGGGAAGAAGCAATATGTTTGAAGTACCTGCTGATGAGCTGGTGTTGCAGAGCTAACGCCATGAATATGGATCTTCTCTCACAGTTCATGTGTTTGTTCAATATGATCTCCATTCCTCTCCCATTTAGTTTAGTATATGTATCTATATATGTATATAGATATGTATTTCTTAGCTGGGGGAGGGGGAGGGGGAGGAAACTGTCTCCAGTTTCTCTCGAAACTCTGCAGGGTGCTGTTTCAAATTGAAAGTCCTTAATTATTACTAAGCTTCCTTCATGTATATGTTATGCTGACAATCCATCTTCACATTGATAGTTATACTAAGACCAATAAATCCATGTGCAGTAGCCTTCGGGGTGTTTGTTGTATTATTCAGTAACATGTTACAAGAACAGCATGTGAAAGTCACCATTTGGGGGTTTTACCAACCTGCCTCTGAGGCCGTCCCAAAAAAGAAAAGGATGCTGGTTTCAGACAGGAATGAATTGCTGCAACCAGATTTCTGAGCACACACTGGTGTCCAGTAGAACCTGCATACGAAGATGGTTCTGACAGATTTATCTCCTGTCTCTGACACAGGGGCCCTCTGCTTCCAGTGCTACAAATCACCAAACATAATGTGGTAAGATGAAAAGCCTGACCCTTGGCACTCTTTAGTGAACAAAGTGGAAGACCATGTGCCATTGATGATGGTCCATGGCAGGGGTGCATGCTGGCTCCTCCAGTCCTTCAACGTCCACAGGGGTGCTGCCTTCATTCATGGACAGTTACAGCTCGAGAGCAAGGTTTCTCCATTGTTATTGACATCCTCTTTGCTGATGTTTAGATAACAGCAGCCCTGGAGATGGAGCAGACAGAAGCAAGGATGAGAAAACCCCAAAACTGGCAGAGCGTGCAGGTGCTGACTTCTACTCACCCTGAGCAGTGCTAAAATCACACAAGTGCAGGGCAAGAACCCCATGCGACCCATCTGGGGACAGACACCTTGGTCCTGTGACTGAACACTGAAACCAGTGCCTGCTCATGCCTCCTTGCAGGGGTCCACAGCTGCATCCCGCTTGCACATGACCCAGGGAAGAGTCGGAGGTGGATCTCTGCTTGCAATACTGAACCTTTGAGCAGAAGCAAATGGTAGAAGGCTGCTGAACTTTTAGATATCTGAGGCGTCTCCTCCAGCCTTCCAACCCACTAAGAGCAAATATGCAGGGTTTTAAAATGTGCAGCTCTTGATTCACAAGCTGGATGTGGGGTCAGGGCTATGGGGACTCGGTGGGGCTATCACAATGTGACATAACATACAGCAGCATGTAAAGGTCACTGTCATTCTATAGTGAAATCAATACACTCCCTCAAAAACCTATTAGGCAAAATATAGACTATGACAGGAAGTTTAGAAGACTATAATAGAGCACCCACCACTGTGCCTTAGATCTGAAGCACAGCAATGCAAGTGGGAGAGCACTTTGCAGAGAGCAATCTCCATTTACACTACAAGCACAGTTTCTCTCTCAGTGACTGGAAGCTCCAGAATTAGCTAGAGCATCTCCAGGGTGCTTCTGAATCATTCTGAAATCAAAAGTGAGAATAAACTTGGGCAACTCAAAGAAAAGGGAAAATACAGGAGGCAAAAGGACATGAAAAGCTTCCTGAGTCAGCTCAGGCAGCCAAAGCCGCATTACAGCTTGCCAAAGCAATGCATCTTCCAAGTACATTCACGTGTGCAAGGTTCTTCTCATTTACGTGACTTTGTCACAACGACTTTCACTGAGGAGTCCTTTTCAGCCCTGCAGCCCCTTCAGACATATTTGCCAAAGACAATAAGATAGCAAAATGTGAATGAGTTAGCCCTGTAGCTGTACATCATTACACAGATGTGAAGAAAAGACAAGTACAAGATGGTTTTAGAAGAAAACTGAAGTGAAAAAGGTAAATGTGTTGTGACCTTAGATCATATGCCACTACTTTCTGAAGTAATCTTTACTGAATTCTTCTTTCCGGCTTCTTGATTCTTGTTTTGCTAAAAGTTGTACATGGCTCACCGCTCCTTCCTTCCTGAGCAGGCCACTGGATGCAGCCCTTCCTCCCCAGCCTTGCATGTTCCCACCACTGCAGAGTGTGCATGCACTCCCGTGGGCTGTATCTTTGTCTGCAAGTACCACTGAGAAACAGGGACTAAACAAGAGCAACACGAATTTCCTCCTGACAACAGAAGGTTTTTTTCCTATTGTGCTCACAGCATTAAGCTGCTTACTGGAATTTTGGAAAGAAAACCATTATTATAAATCATCAAATGCCTTTTGTATTAGTATAACAAAATAATATAATCATCTCTTATCCATGTACAGGGAGGAACTGCAGTACCAGAAGATCTGTTGAGCTTTGTGGTCCCCTCTTGCCTTTTTTTTCTCTGGAAAGGCAACAAGCTGAGACATCACAAAGAAAATCACCTACCTCTGGAGCTGCTGTTGATACCACACTGCACCTTAAATGTTGCTCTACCAGAAAATTCCTCTGACTTTTGCTAAGAATAGCCAGCGCAAAGCTGGCATAGAGTATCATCATTATTTAATGACTGTAAAATAATGGTCTGTTACAGGTATGCTTAAGCATGGCAAACCATCAGGAAAGACTGGAATTTTGACAATAGGTTGGAGGTAAATGGCTATTAAGCACCTGAGTGCATTTTATTCCGCAGAGAGGCTGAAAGTCAAGGAAAGATTCAAAGCAACATCTCCTTCCATAACACAGTTTAGGTATGGTCTGCAAAGGGCACATGCATTTCAGTTCTAGTTGAAATTCGTGTTAAAATGGCCCCCAGGGGTATTCCTCTTTGGTTCTACCTTCTTCAGCTTTTGTAGTAGATCAAATTTCTCTTCACTGAACAGGAGGAAAAAGAAGGCATCAAACTTTCCTCCAGGTGAGGACACCTCACCATGTTAATGGTCAGGTTAACTCTGCTGTACTTTCTGCAGCTTCAGCTCGAGGGAGGTAATCTTTTTGGAGATAAGACCACCTTTGATATCGCTGTGATATTTCTGCGGATGGTACTATTCCCACCTTGGTTGCACAAGGCACTCCAAGTACTTTAAATACCTTTGAATTTTTAGGTATTTGTTGCTAGGGAATGTGCTCTGGGAGGCAGCAGTGGGGAGAGCAGCCTGCAACCTCAGCGCGGCACAGGCACCCCAGCAGCTGTAGGACCCGCAGAGCTCCCCAGCACTGCATTGGCCCTGCATGGCACCAGGTTTCAGCAGCAGAGACACTGGGGTCCAGGGTTTTAAAGCAGCAATTTCCTGTCATTTTAAGACATAAATTGGAGATTGTAGATAGTATTCTGCTTAAATTGTGGATCAGCTCTAAAAAGTGTTATCGTAAACCAGTACAGTACAGCCCCATGTTTATTGAGTCTCAGTGGTTTACAAATAAAATAAAATCTGTTTATAAGCTTTTAAAAAATATCCTCTTGTAGCCACTGCAAACTCAGCTTAGAACCTGCAAATCAGGCTGAACTCCTCCTGCCTTGCGCTTCAGCACCCATAATAAAAGTTAACGGTCCAGTTGTTGGCCTCCCCTCTACCTGCACACTGTTTAAGCCAGCCGCGGAAATACAGGAGGTGTAACCAAGGACTGCTACTAGATTTGCAATTGAAACTTATTTCCTATTCATACTAACAATACCCTGATTACCAGAATAAAACCCTGATTACTGTCATATAGTTGTATTGGTCCTGTAGCAGGAATAAATAATATTAAAACCTTAATTCTGCCATTAAAGTAAGCAAATAGGACTGGAATACAGGAAACGAGTCTGCAGAGTAAGTGTGTGCTGCTTTGATCTACTGCTTTTAGGAATACAACACACGTTAAACTCAGCTCCTAAGTGGAAGAGGGTCAGCAAGCAGAATTTCCACAATAAAAGCTCTGTGGCTGCAGGTGTTCACTCATATACATCATCTCCTCCCCTGAAGATGAATACCGGGATTTGCAATCAACTTGACACAAAGGATTGTACTGCTCACAGCAGG
>NC_068950.1:27645975-27680975 GCF_026419915.1 Harpia harpyja | reverse complement strand
CGTTTGCCCCTGGCTCCGTGGTGGTCCCTCTGAATGCAGCAGTGCTCACAGCACTCTACACCAGCCAGGTGCACTTGGCCTGTGCTCCTACCACCTAACTTTATCCTCTACTCGTGATTATTAATTTGTATATATTTTTAAACAGCCTATTGTAAAGCCTGTCAAAACTCTGGCACCAGAATTATTTCAAATCTTTTAATCTAGGTTTTTTTTTAAAAAAAAAAAGTTAATTTATTTAATTCCAGTGGAGCTTGCATCTTCACCCACACCTTCTCCTGCCACCACATACACACAGGCTGCAGCCCCAGAGCCCTCAGCCAGTTCAGATGTACCAACAGTGCCATGCCTGGCAAGAGCCTGGGCTGATCTTGTCCTTGCAGGGCAGCCCCGAGCAGCTGGGCTCCAAAGGGCTTCCCCATACAAAGGGAAGCGCTGCATAAACTGACTTGGGGTGCATGAAGGAGAGGAGAAGGGGGCAGAGGGGTGGCAGTATGGCACAGAAAAGGAGCCTGTGTCATTTATTCCCCTCCCAAATCACTGAGGCAAATAGGAAACCTCAGGAGGGGATGGAACCTGGGTAGGGTTTGTCTCCAAAGTGAAGGAGGAAACAGCGACACGACAGATGTGATGCTTTTGTGGCCAGTCAGGACTACAATAAATTTTTCTTAAGTGCTTTCATTTTCTTTGCCCACACCAGCTCTGCGGAGCTGGCAAGGCCTTTGGAGAAGTTGTCCTTCTCTCACTAGCATCACTTCTGACCCACCTGTGGATATCCCGTTCTTCACCGATCTGCTGATCTCTATTAAATACTTAGACATTTTTAAGAGCAGCCCTTTTGCCAGTCATGAAGCTTGCAGAGTTCAAACAGCAGTGACCTGTTAACTAAAAAGATGATTCATTAGATGCCTGAGCTTTAATGACTTCAAAACCAATATTTTTGTTATCACAAATGTGTATAATTTTTCCCATTAGGAATAATTTATTTGGCTAAAGACTAACAGACTGAATTGGAAGCTTATGCCTGTATCTCACTTTTTTGGAAGTTTCTGAGATTACCGTTTCATATCTAGCTAGTAAAATACAGGGGGGGAAATTAGTGAAATATTAAACATCACTTACCAAGTATATTGAGTATGGCAGAAAACACAAACTGCATAGAAAAAAAAAAAAAAACAACCAACTTTCTGAAACAGTGAGGAGATGCTTGTAACGAAATACTTGCTTCTGCCCCTACTGGCGGAGGGAGCGTTATGTACAAACACGTACCATTTTGCACTGTGGATCAAGCATAAAGAAAAGTTCAGTCCCACAAAAACTCTACCCCTGAAGCAGCTGGGTTCCCCCACATTACACCCAGGTGAAAGGAGCCGGCTACAGTTTAGGAGTCTTTCTGTACCACTGAGGATGTGCCCGGCCACCCACCTCTGAGGAAGCGATTCGCATCTCGCGACAGGGGCTCCAGGATGGAGGCTGGTGCCCTTCATTTGTTACTGCTCAGGTTTCTCTGCCTAATTTCTCACCTTATAAAACAGGATCAGTTTCTGTTTACATGTGAAGAAGAGTTAGCTTATGTCTAGTGCAACACATGGATGTGTTGCTAGCAACGTTTTAACTTTCTAGAACAAAAAGTCACTTGTGATCACATCGTCAGCTGCAATGATTTCTATTTTGATTAAGTTCCCATTTGACTGAATATACAGTTAACATTGTTTCTTAAGCAAAATATTTACTGGGGGAAGGCAGATAGTGTATATATAAGTTTTATTTAATATTATTAGTTCCAGGTGGCAGTCTACTTATAACCTAAATCTCACTTTTTTCGTTAGAGAAACTATAGAGAGTATAAAGCATGGCGTAATAATCTAATCTTCTAAATTGATGTTTCTTTTCTTTTTGCTTACAATAGCATGGATCATCTGAAACATTGCCTGCATAAATGTATCATTTGTCACAAGCTAAAAACTGTCATCATTAAGTTGATTAATTAAACGCTGTTCTAAAAGACGGATTGAAACACAAAATACTCAGCCTAGTGCCATATAATGAAGAGATTAATTTGAGGCACAAGACAACCGATTTAGTATAACTCTATGCTCATGCTTTATTTAGAAAGCCATCAATTAGTATATTTTTTCCTTGATGTATTATTTCGTCTTTCTAAACAATGAGAAGGCGATTTGCTCCAAAGTCAATTTGCTTTCTGTAAACAGAAAGGGTTAGTTAAGCATCTTCTTGCTCAGCTATTCTATAAACTGCAACCTTGACTCGGAGTGCAAAAAGGAAATTAATGATGGGGTAGAATTTACAGTGGAATTGCTCCTCTCAGGTTAGCACTAATTTCCTTTCTATAATGTAATTATAATTCTGGTAGCAGGAGTGACAGTAAGGAAAGTCTCAGAAGTGTTTCATTCCTTCATTATCTTGGATCTCTCTCTCTCTCTCTCTCTCCCCCCAGGATTAATATGGTCCATATGCAGACACAAACCTCTGCCACAAACAAAGTTGAAAAGACACTTGATCAGCTTTTATTGTTGAGGAAAGTGAAGAAAGATTAAACGGTGTGCCAAGTTATCCTTTCCTGGCCATTAGTGAAAGTCATGGGGCTGTGATGGATTAAAAGGATATACAGTACCACCGCCTTCCCTTTGCAAACACTTGATATCTCAAGTGCTATTAAAAATCAGCATCCAGAAAAATACAATCATTTCATCTAACAAATCATTCAACAGTGCTGGGATAGCGCAATGGGTTGATGAGTCACGCCAGAGACCGTGTCTGTCGCGTGGGCGCGCACAGAGGCCACGGCCACACTCCACCAGCTGCCCGCCGTGCTCCGTTTTCTGCCGGCCAAAGCGCGAGGGGCTGCGAGCCACAGCACAGCCGGGGGCTGCCGCTGCCCCACGCCAGCTAACGCTGTGAGCTAGGAGGCAGGCAGACACACACACACACACACACGCCTCCCCAAATCCAGATAACCAAAGTGACTCATGGCAGCAGTATTTCCTATGTGGTACGGGCCCGTGGATTCCCCATTACCCAGCCCTGGCAGCTCCCCCCATGACAGATCATGAGCAGGATGCAGTGCCGTTCCCCTGCCCGTGGGGAAAGCTCACACACACAGACATGCAGACACAAGTATGCGCATTCTCCTGGTTACGCTAAATAAGAATTTTTAAAATGTTAACTTATCAAAAATACACTAGAGGAAAAAGAAACAGCGTGGAAGTTACCCCCTACTAATGAGGCACTAATGCATAATTATTATAATACACACGCTTCTCTCCACAGAGGAATATTTATAAACACTGAAACAGTCGAGTTTGCACTGGAGTCATATGTACAAATTGTTTTTCTCCTGCAGTTTGTGGGTTTGGTTTTTTTTCTTACTGTAGTAATATTTAATGCATTTCATAAGACTATATGCAGTCATTTAAAATCTTGGAGAAACCTGGGCCTTTACTACTTGCTACCCTAAATGAGAATATAAAGAGAAAACACTAACTACAACTAAAGGCATAGTTGTTATTAAAGTATTCATTTACCCCAGGTTTGGTTTCCAAGAGCACATGCTTTAGGAGGGAACAGCAATGGAGCTACCAGAGGAAGACCTGACACGAGCTGTGATTGAAAGGCAGACCGGAGTCCAAAAATTACATCGCTGTCTCCCACTCCCTATTCTCTCTCTCCCATGCCCAAGAGCTGCTCATGGCAGACGCGAGTGAGACCCCCGCCTGCAGAACCCCACCGGAGGCACCTCCTGCCGGCTAAAGCCCGCTCCCCAGGGAGGAGGACGGAGGCGGGTGGTCTCCACTCTCCTCCGCGAGGTGGGGGCAGCTGTGGCTGCCTGCCAGGGCATCCAAACGCCTGTCCTTGCAGCGCGGCCTCACTGTCCCGTTCCCTCCAGTTAAGTCGGTGGGACTGGAAACCTGCGGGTGGTGGGGGTCTCTGCTGCAGGTGAGGAAGCATCCCCCAAGGCCAGGCAGTGCAGGACAGCAGTAGGAGCAACCCAGGACAGCGCCCCGCAGCGCACCGGCACCGGCACCACTAGTGAGCCTGCCCGCATCTGGGTCGGGTTGGGGCCCAACTGCATGGCTAATTAAAAATAAATTGCCATGAATATTAAAATGTTGCTGAAAGATCCCAGTAGAGGACCCAAGTCCCTCCCAGAGCCAGAAGAGCAGCGCTAGCTAGGCAGAGAAGGCAGTGTTGCATGCCAATTAAAGCTGAATATCAATAAATTGCAGTATATTAAAGAGGAAGAGAGACACCTATCCCATTTGCAGTGTGGCCATCCTCCGTACCTTAAATTTGTAATGAAGTTCACCATATTAAAAACCAAACTCATTTAACTGGGTTTAGCTTATGGATCACACTAAACAGTATTACCTGGGAAAACATAACAAAGGGGAGTGAAATTAGGGATATAAAAAGTCCTTGTGGAAATGTAAAACATTAAACCACTATATATTTTTCTGCTGCCTAGATGTGCTGTACTTCAGGAAACATTCTCCATCACCTTGACAGCATGCTTCCTTTCTGTATACTGAAGTTTATTTACCTGAATTATTAATGCTGCTTTTGTTTGTAGCTATATCTTAATTTTCTTCTTTTCATTCACCTGTCATGATTGTTTTGATTCACATCCCAGGATGATGCACAAAATATTTCCTTTGGAAACACTGTAGTGTCACCAATATTTTTGCTCTGTTAACAGATTATTCTGTCTTCACAGTAAAACCAGATCATTTCATTTTTTTCATGAAAACTGTCAATCACTGAGATTATGCTTTAAATGTATTGAGCGGATACAAGATAGAATTTAAACTACATATCATATGTCAGCAGAGAGCACCGAGTGCCCTGCAAATAGAGAAAGCAAGCAATTCTCTCCTCCTTCTAAATGAAAAATATGCCCACAGCAGCAAACCAGGTATCCTCAAACAATTAGTAACGTTCATGACAAAATTCTTTTGCATATGATGTGGAGTAATGCAGCTGTGCTAGTGTATTTATTATCTGTGGAAAGAAGCAGAAATAAACCCTGTGGATTTTATTACACACTCAGTCTTATTTGTTGTTTCTTCTGCCTAGGCTAAGATTCTGGAAAGCAGAGAGATATATTTATGTTTAAATGATGTTGTTTTATACAATAAGAGCTGATAAAAATGAAGGTGAAGGATTGCAGTAATTAAAGAAATGTCAAATGAATGTCCACAAATTTTATAGTACGGGGGGGGGGGGAAAGTGGAAGGTTTTGGTGCCATTTCTTTTAAAACATTTTTTAAAGTTTCTCTTTGGGGAGCAGAGTAGAAAGAGCACTCTACTTACCTAGAAGTTACCTGGAACTTCCCCCCCCGCCCCCTTTTATTTTTTAAAGTATAATGTCTACCCAACTTGTATACAAAATTCAAAAAGATTCTCCTGAACACACAATATAGAGAGACCATATGTACAAACAGCACACAATTTCAAACAGACTAGGCTCATTGGAAAAAAACTTTTTTTTTTTATTTGCCTTTGATTTCTTTCAGAAGGATAAAATGAAAGGGACAGTGATACATATTTTAAGCCCTGTGAATTCACAATGGGGCTTTAGAATAAAGAGGTAAAAACCTTTGAACTAAACAAAGGTCCATCACGGTGCACTTCTTTTTCACAAGCACCTTATAAAGGAAATTATGCCAGAGAGAAGGCCCAGCTGGCTTTTGCCACTACACCTCTCCTCCACAACACCCCAGCATCCTTCCCAGCCCCTATCAATCTCCTGTATGCCATGTGATTGACTCCTCTTGGACCTGATCTCTTATCTCATAGAGCTGTTTTTTAGTCGAATGCCCTGTGAAAGTATCCACTCATGAGCTTACATCTGAGTGTCTCTTTGTACTAAGCAAAGCCTGTAGTCTAGCAGGCTGCATTAACTTGATTAAAGTGGGACCATAGACAGTTACTTAGGCTCTTACTTTGCTCTTAGATTAAAGACAAGAAAGCCTCCTTCTCTCAAGGTTTTTTTTGCAAAACTGCAAGTTTCAAAAGGGTCAGCAAAAGACAAAGGCTCTTATAACAGAAGGAAAGAGGCTTTTATAACAAATGATTTCTAATTGTTCCTTTGTTCCAAAAAGACAGCAGTTATACCAGCTGAAACATAACAAGCCATCAGCATTTCTTGATGGAAAGCTTGTACGCAGGGCTGCAAAGAAAGAGCTTTCTCTAAGTTCCAATAATTTCAAAAACATTATTTCCTTGTAAATAACACCTTATTTAATCCACTTAAATCCAGAAGAGAAGCACGTATGACTGGCTGTGCATAATAGCCTATTTTCACCAGCAGACTGTAGAGCTGCTTGTGAATTCTTTCTGTTTCATCTCTAAGGAGCAGGACGGGAAAAGTGCTCGGCCATGGGTTTTGCCCCCATGTTTGACATTTCATATTCCTTACCAAATAAATTCTAATGAGGGAATCAGTGGGCTAGATTCTGATCTAATGCCACAGACTGGATTATTTCAATTCTACAGATGTGCAAGGGATATAAACAGTTGCAATAACGAGGCTCACATTTGCAGCAGATAACTGTTAAAAACACTACTGGCTTTGAAAAAGCAATCACTTTTCATGCTTAGCTGCTAACTTTGGCAACACTTCTGCAGAATGGAGTTATATGCTTTTTGAACACAGTCTACTCATTAGCAAAGAGTAGTAATCTTAGATTTTTCTGTAACCCCCAGTGTGCAAGCGTGTGTCCATATCTGCATGCATGAATGTGCACAAATGAAGCTGCTTATTTCTAGGCGAGGCTCAAAGTTCATTCAACCACCACTGCGGCCGTGCCAGGCACTCGGCTCCCGCTCGGGCCACTGCGCTCTCTGTACGACTCTGGTTACGAGCTGGGCTTTGGGAGGGCTGTGCTCTTTACTGCGGGTGCGAGCAGCAGTCACGAGTCCAAGACCACAGCTACAAAGCCAGGAAACAGTTTTAGGTCCCAGCCCGATGCATTAAGCTGTATGTGGATAATATGGACAGGAGAGAAAGAAGGGTGTCTTGGTGGTGCACAGCCTGGGAACTGCAGAGAGAGGGAAAGTGTGTCACCAGTGCCCTGCTCACCAGGAAGGGGCTGCACCTCACAGGCTTTAGTGGAGGCTCTCGGGAGACGAGGGTTCAGTTCTCACGTGTTTTTAGTTACAGCATCAGCAGGGAGATTTCAAAAGGTATGCGGGTGCGTGAGGACACAGAAACTCTGATGTGCTTTGAAGACCCCAAGTACCTGACGCTTAAAGATGCATTGCTGTCTGCCAGTGCCCAGAGGTGCTACCATAATGCCAGAGTCCCCCTCCATCAAGAAGAAGGAATAATCCTCATTACACACTCACTGTTCCTGCCCTGCTCCACCCAGAAGAGCCGCTGGCATCCCTGCCCTCTGCTTAGCCAGCACAGCAGCCTCCCTCTTTCCAGAGATAGGCAAGGTGACTGTCTGGGGCAGGAGCTATGTGGCTCCTCCATAAAGTACTGTGGACACTTTGTTACAATAGGAATAATGATTACTGATAGGATATAACATAACAATGAAGCAATGAAAGAGCTAATGGCATTTCTTTGGCGGGGGGGGGGGGGGGAAGCAAACAGAAAACTATTTTCCCCTTGGAAAAAAACAGGACATTGATTACTCTTAAAGGGACCCTCTCAACTTCCCTTTGAGGACTCCCATTGATCTCAGATCTGTTTTCCCTCGCAGGCAAAAAAGATAAGTATTCTCTTGACATTCTCCTTTCTTCAGCAGACTGGGCTAACAGGGAGATTTTTATTTCAAATATACATGTAGCTATGATGTACTCTGGACTCGGCTTATGCCCCTCTGCACTTGTACAATGGCACTTTGAGCAATAGCCTTTCTTTCTATCAAGGTATGCAGAGAGAATGATGATGGCAGTGTCCCCTTTGCTACTCACAGGGCTTCTGCATGTGCCCAAGAGGCCATGTACACTCCGAGAGAGTGCAAAAGTGAAACTGATTTGGGGAAATTAGTTCAAATGGCGTCTACACTTTTGTGATCTCTAGGGTTGAGAGTAGCAAGGATGCAGGCTGAGGTCCAAATTGCCAAGGAGACACATGCACAGATCACAATATTCTTAAATTCAGAGTCTTATTTGACAGAAAAGAAAGTACAGGAACATGAATGTACAGACTTACATGATTTGTTGTAGGGTTCTTTAAGAAGAGTTGCTGGTAAAACAGGATTTCTACCACAAACAAAAAGTCATATCTTTAGTCAGTCTTTTGTTAATTTAGCAACTTCCAATTTCATCAAACTGGGACTGTATCCCCAGGAACTCCTCTGACAAAGGGGCCCTCTGACAAATTGGGATGATCATCCACTTACAACTTAAAGAAACTTACAGCAGTGGTAACTGACTAAAGATAGACGTCTCTGAGAGCATCAGGAAAAGAGAAAGAAAGCGTGAGAGGATGTGTGAAAGAAAGCGAGCTTCACTTTCTCATATGAGTAAAGGGAGGACAGTAATACCTGCAAGTTTTGTGGTGAGTGGAGTTGATGTCCCTGGTGTCAGGCTTGAACCTACTTGTTTTCCCTAGTGCTTTCTTTTGCTATGTGTAAACCCCATAGTTTTATGAAAGACCTACACTGATTGTTATGGAGTCTTTTTAGATGTACATGTGCTAACAAAAAAGAGCTCTCATCTAAAAACACTGTTTGGGACAGTATAGGCAGAAAATAAAAGATTGCTGTTAATGCTGGGCTGAGCCAGGGGAGCGATAGATGGCTTCTCCCAAGGCCAGCCCAGGTCCTGCTACACCTCTGCAGAACTTCTCCTAATCCTGCTGCCACTGAAGCTCAGCCAGAACTAGGCACTTCACAAGGGGAAAAAAAAAACCAAACAACTTTTCATAGCTGCATAATTCACCTATTTATTTTGGCTTTCACACCTTCCCGCCTAAATTTGCTGTGAAGGCAGCAGAGCTGGTACACAGCATTTTAGTGAATTGGGTGCCCAGGCTTTATTTTACTCTGGAAGCAAAGTGATGATATACACATATGTGTAATGTAGCACAAAGATATGTTTACTGAAGCATGCCACCACGATGCTCCAGTTAAAAAAAAAAACAAGCAACAAATCTGTTTCATCCCCAGCCATACATTAGAAACCATATCTAGCTGCTATTTAGATCATGACCAGAGCAGCACTTTTGGGTAAATATAGATTTGCACTACAGTCCTCTGGTGTGTCTCCACAGCAGTGGATGGCCAGGGATTAAAAACTGTATGTGTGCACATGTGTTTAGATGTGCATTGTGTGTGTGTGATCATGCTCAGTACAGGCTTTAAATACTATTTTCTAACATTTATTTAAAATTGCTTTAATTTACAGTCACTGAGAATGAGGTTTCAGAAGCAAGCACTGAGAGGGAAGCTGTTCCTCAACAGACACTTGTGTAAATATGTTACTTTAAAAAGAAAAAAACCCCAACCCTTTCCATCCCTACCAGTGAAATGGCTACAAATGGGCTGCCATTAACTTTTGTTACTTGAGTAGGTGCCTGTAAAGGGCCAGGTGGTGTTTATGCAGATGAATGAGCATGTTACAATGTGTTCTTCCTTTTGGATAAAACATTAGCGTATCAGATGTGACAAATCAGATGTTCATCTTCCGCACTTCTGCATTATTTTACATTGAGAATTAGATAATGTGCTGGCTTAGCTTTTTACTTCAGGTTTTTTTTTCCCCTTCTTCTTCTCGAGAATAATTTCATACATAAAGTTCTCCCAACACTCTGCATAATCATAGTCTCACCGTATGTCTAACCAGCAAGGTATTATGGTAATTGTGTATTTCCAGGTAGCGGGCTTTGCATTAGATGGAAGTATACATTGTTTAACGTGCTGCATAATTATTGTGAAATGGAAATAATGGACCTACATGTTCAGGTTTTTTTAATTCTGTTTCCCTACCAGAGCAGCAGATAATTCTTGTGTCTCTAGCAGCAGCGGCAGCAAGATAAATATTAGAATATCTTACAACCAGAGGTATGCAAATAATTGAATCCTCAGTTCGGTGGCTAAACTGGAAAAAATAACCTTTCATTTTGAGCTGACAAGAAAAAAAGGTATTTGGGTTTCGTAACAAGAAGAAATAAATAATACTTTGTGCTTATGACTGGTTTAGTTGTATTTAGCCACATTTGGTGTCAAAACATGACCCTTAGATTTTAAAAATCAGAACTTTTAACTTTGAAAAAAATCCAAAAGCTGTTTTATCATTTCATTTTGTCTATTTTTGTCTATCTGAAACCATTTGAAGATTTCAGTTTCAACCACCAGAAACTGGCATTTTTAATGAGCAGATTATGTGCCTGAGATATTTCACTTCACTCCGATTCAAATGTTCAACATCATTAATTTCAAGTCTCTCTGACAACTGGACCTCAACTGTCCTTCCATTTTTATGTTATTTCTTTATACTGTCGAATCAGGGCAGTTTTCCACTTTGAGGAGGTTGAATATATTCAGCAAATTACATAGCCATGGCCCATATGCCCTGTATATTTTGCCATTAATTGTCCTCAAAGAATTAATCTCTGCACTGTTACTTTGAATAGGTCTTAAGCCCTGTGTAGACCTAATTCCTTTCTTCACCAGAAACACAGCCCAGTCTAGGAGGAAAACTATGGATCCACGTTTCCTTGTACTGGAGAAGGACCCTAGTAGTGCCCAGCACAAGCTAAATCCAGGTACATCCCAGGTGTGAGGCCAAATCCATCCCACAGGAATTCAGTTGGTGGGAATAATTTAGCTGTTGTTTTTATAGAACCAACAAATTGGTGGCTGCTTGTATTAAAAACACAAATTGTGAGTACAAGACCAAGTGTCTAAGGGCTCAGAGGGCCCCACAGTTACAGAAAGGCTTTGCTGCGTGTGGGTTTCCTGAGCGCTGCCTGTGGGAGATGGGCACCGACGGGACTTTGCAGGGAGGGCTGTGTGGCAGAGCCAGCCGTGCGGGATTTGCCAGGAAAAGATAGACTGGGCTCTCCTTGCACCACAGGACAGCTTCCCTTGGCAGAGAGCTGAGCCTCTCCAGGTGGTGAGAATGCCTCAGCTTGCCCAGGGTCTGGCTTAACCTCAGTGCAAGAAAATCATGGGACTGGAAAAACTCTCTCAGGATGAGGTACTTCTTTTTCACTATTAGATGCATTTATAGCTCACTGAGCTTCACTTTACTTGAGTGACACCAGCAGAATACACAACTGCTCCAGTTAAATGCACAGCTCATTTCTCTCTACATCTTGTAGGCAACATGTTCAAATGTATTCAAAATCAAGGCTGCAAAAGAATTTCTCATCATCAAAGACAGCAGCTTTAGTTCCTGTAATTGTATTGTTTTGTCCAAGGCTGAAAGGATAAAACAATGCTGCTGGGGGACAGCAGTCACAGTACCTGTGTGGTCTCACTATCATGTGTCATGCAGCCATCTCAGCGTGAGCACTGCATGAGGCCCCATGAGGATAGCCTAAATTTACCTTCTGGTTGCAGAAGAGCGGCAACCGGCCTGTGGGGTGCATTTGCTCCCATCACCCCGAAGGCCACAAGCTATTAGCTGGTCCCTCATTTGGTCACCCCAGCCTCAGGAGCTGGTATTGGCCATTCTGTGCCTCTTACCAGCTCCAGAGTAACCTACGGAGGGTTTATTTCAGCTCCGTGGTGAAATCACAGGGAAAAAACTCTAGGCGAACTGTTGCTAATACGGCAGCCTAAAAGATAAGTATTTCCACTAATTGAAGCTGTGGACTCCAATTTGGGGGTGCTTTTCCATTAGGAGCTACAAATTTTCAACCAAGTGAGGATATCACTCCAAATCTCCAAGTGTCTCCAATATGTCGAGAGCAGGAGGTGCGTGCTGAGCTCCAGGATGGGGGCAAGCACAGGGGTGTCCGTGCAGCGGCAGGCTGGGGGATGTACCAGCCCTGGCTCTGCTTCTCACATCAGCAGGACTCTGCAGAGGCCGGCACCCGGAAAGGTGGCCAACAGGGACTTCTTCGTTCTCTCCAAAGGGGGCCTTCACATCCCGAGGACCCTGAAGGAGTTATCGCTTCTTGACTTCCAAGCACATTGATGGAGCAAGGCCAGGAGCACCACCCTTGGGTGGACATTTCTTCCACAGCCTCACTCTGTCTGGGCTGCACATTTGCTTGTTGCCTACCTTCTCCTGGGATTAGTAGGAGAAGGCTTTGCAGGTCCTTCCTGATCTAACCCTGTCCGCCATACCCAGCTCAAAGAAACACAAGAGGAAAAGCTCATTCAATGTCTCTCGCCTGGAGAAGACCCTCCCTGCAAGTACCTCAGTACTCCACAGCTAAGATTCCCCTTGGGGAAGGAAGTGACTCTGTTCTGCAAGAGGTTCATCAGTACCAATGACCTCCTCATCTCTATGAACATGTCCAGAATGTACCCCAGGACAAGCGTATTCTCACCCCACGCCCAAAAACAGCCCTGGTTCCAGCAAAGCACAGCCTCACCGAGACAGACGTTATTTTCTGTTTAGGGAATCTTATTGTGAAAGATTAATAGTTGTTTTACTCTTCACACAGAATTGTCACAATGTGGGCAAGGAGCTTTTTTTTCCTATTTCTTGTGACCCCGGCAGCCGTGCTGTTTTCAACTTACCTAAGAAAAGTGCTGCTGGGGAAAATACAGCTAATGAAACAGCCATCGTTTTATCTTCCTGTACATCATCCTGTTGGTTTTATTAAAATAAATAAATAAATAAAGAAAAGAAAAGAAAAGAAATCAAACAATAAGAGTTATCAATTCCCCTCCACAACTTACTCAGATTTGGTTTAACACTGCAGGTCTCAGCATGTATAACTCTGATTTCTGCTAACTGGTCTCAGCCTAGTATTTTCACACCTTTTTTGTACTAAATGCTTACAACTGGTGACTCCACTAGAAACTGTCACCATGACACCTTTATTTAGAATTTCAACAACACAAAAAGAACCAGAAATGAATCTCAAAATAATAATCTTTTATTGTTTACATTGCAATAAATTCCTGCAAATGCATCCCATTATCTTTTTATACAATTAAACTCATAATGCCTAACTGTTAAAGTATCAGCCCAGCTGGGTACAGATGCAGTCTGCTGCCAGTCTGAACAGACCTCGGCTGTCTTTTAATAATTACCCGAATAAAAGAAAAATAATGAAGTGCTGTAGATTGCTCATCCAAACTGGTAAAAAGCTGTTTGCAGAGGATAACTATGAGGGGAGTGAGACACTGGGCTTTGCTAATAAATAATTCTCAGAAATATCAGCTCTCAATTTACTACTTGTACACAATGGGCCAGTCAAAACTTGCAGGATGAGCCAATTTGCCACAGCTCTTGTTTTGAGTCTTTGTGAAGCTGCTGCATGAGCACAGTGGGGGCTGCTTGCATCTATCCCTGGAGTCAATCAGTGGGCCTTTGTTTCCCGCTGGTCAAAAATATCAGGTGGCTTTGAGAGTCTAATTATCAATGAAAAATTAAATTCAGTACAGGAACATATCCAGGAGTTGCCCCCTGCCTTCTGCCCTCATTCATGGGGTGTGAGTATCAGGATATTTGTTATAATTCAAAATATATTCAAGCCAAATTGGGAACTTCAGGGGTAAGAAAGACAGAAACCTAAACGTGAAAACAGGAATCAAGAGCCTTACTGGCAAATCAGCAAATTTCTCCTTCCACTCTCTTAGCAAATAGGGTGTGCAGCCCTAATTGTGCAAAGCGCTTTCTCATAAGTGCCGCCCGTCAGGGATTTCTCATTAGGAATATGTTAAGCCAAGTTTATACCTATGTGGTTCCACAGCTTCCTGGCCTTGGGGAAGTTTGTAAGTTGAATAAACTACCAAAGCAGGATCTAGCTCTTGCAGGAATGGAACAGGCAGAAGCAGAGACATCTGTCAGGGCAGAGAGACGAAAACCCTCAGAAGAGGCACGGTCAGAAGACAGGGGAGAGAGCACCGCCCAGCCACTCACCACCACCCCTTGCTCAGAGACACCCTTTCAGCATCGCAGATCACAGAAACCTGAAGCAGCTGATATAAACAATCTCTGGCTGAGACATTACGAGTACAAAGCCACTAGAAATAGTGCACAATGGCCACATAAATGTGTAATGTCCATCCATCTCCCATTCAACATGTGGAGACAAACCAGGCATCTCAAATGCTTGCCATGGAGCAGGTCAAGGCTCCTGTCTACATCGGCCCTTCAGCCCTGAGTTGTAAGCCAATCCAGAAAAAACAGCCAGGAACACAGCAGACCGTATTTCTTTACCTGTTGATCCTTTTCTGGCAGTCAACGCTCATGATTCCTCAGAAGCGGTGAATCCGCTTCCCAACAGGACAACAACGGCTGAAGCAGAGAGGGAAGAGTGACAGACGTGCAGTAGCTAATGGAAGGCAGCAGCGCTGCTTCTTCACTTCCCCATCACTATCTTTGCTTTTGAACACGTGTAGGAAATGCAGCCACCCCTCCAAGTCACGGGTGAGAAATCATCTGGGCGGCTGTCCTCGCCCACAGACTCGAGGGGCTGCGCACGGCCTGGGGGGAGGACCCCTCCCGAGCCACTTCCACCAACACCGTCTCACTGAACTTGATCCCCTCCCTTCACCGTTATTCTTGGCAAATACCATGTTGTACCCAAAGAACTGAGCACACGCGATTCACAGGCAAGTAGTCCTTCTGTCTGTGTACATATTGTATGTCCCCCATCCTTCTGATTACAAGGTGTTTGGTTTTGCTTAAGGAAACTGATGTATCAGGAGAGAAGGATCCTGGGACAGAAAGACTTACAAGAGAAAACAGCAGAAGAAACAGAGACACGCTGCTGGTGAGCAACAGTACAAGCATGGCTGTACCAAAGCCTTGAGGCATTTAAGCTGTCTTTGGAGCAGCACAGCAAGGAACTCTGCCAGGGACCTTCAGGTAGCTAAAGACCTTCTCTGTCAGAGTGATTTCCCCTGCAAAGTGCATGGTAAAAGAGACCGTAACTGTTCCTCAACCCAAGAGAAGGAGATGTATCTGCACCACTCACTGCATATGCAAATATGCTAAATAAGTCCTGATTAGCACTCCTCAGTGTCTGGGCGTTGGATGTCCTTGTCCCCTCTCTGCCCGGGAAGACCTTCCTTTTCTGCAAGAAAATTTCTTAAGTGTTTAGTTAAACCACCTTCAGTCTTGCACGCCTTTGTAGTTATGCACCTGGAAATCACTTCCAGCTCCTCCATCCCTGACGCCAAGATGAAACATGGCAACTGCTCAGAGCTGTCTGTCCTGAGAGCTTTTCTAAAAGGAACTGACCAAAAGGAGATCATTGGCCACCCAGGCACCAAGCAGAGCAACCACCTCCAGACCAGACTTTTGTCTAGCAGAATACTCTGCATTTGTATTATTTTTGGTTGGCCGCGTGGTCTGGACGCTAGTTTTTGTTCTAGCATAAAGCCCTTGGAGACTGCACAATAAACACGCAGCAGATCAGAGCCGCGAAAGGGTAGAAGTGGATGGATAGAGGGTGCTTTGTCATTCTGGGTTTAGTTACAGTTCTTGGTTGCCTCTCTTCTCACTGGGAGCTCAGTGGCAAACATGAAAGGCTTTCTGCAACACATGAAAACCCAGTCCTATAGGCTTTACTCACACACTACCGTCACAGGGGCTGTTCCACAATTAAAGGGTATCCACCTGAGTAAGGGATGGTGAGTGTACGGAAGCATTTGCGGCATCGGCTCCAAAGTTGGCTCCTGCCCCGGCAGGGTCTGCTGACAGCTCGTCCGCCTGCGCCTCTTCTCCATGCCAGCTGCTCTGCTCAGGAGTCACAGCCTTGGACTTCACCAGCCAAACTCGGCCAGATAAGTACAGAAAAAGTTGTCCTTACAGCAGGCAAAAAGCTATTAGAAAAATGTTTTAAACAAATGCATTTTAAGATTTTTGTCCTTTCTGCCATAACAACGGGAACCCCTCAAGATAGTTTTAAACGCTGTTTAAGGTTGCATCATACATTTTATACCATAAATTATTAAATGACTTAATGGACAGTGCATTAGAAGGAAAACAGGCAAATTACAGAATAATTTAACTGTTGCAAAGAAACAGAGCAACTTGCAGGACGTAAAGACTCTATTTTGACACAGAATGCCTGAAGCTAAAGCAATTAAGGCTGCAAAATATTGCCGGCTGACATGATGTGTATGTAAATTTGTCATTCATTGGCAAGGGTTTGTAACAATCACAAGTAATGTGCACAATAAAACAACCATGTGGTATAAAATGCTTTCTACTAAGAGTACTTGGAAAATGGTGGTTATGTATCATTTAAGCATATCATTATTATACATACAGTAGTTGTTTATGACAAAAGATACCTCTCCAGTACCAGTAGCTCAAAAAAAGATAGCCCTTCGAAATATTATTTACCATTATTTGTGTGCAGGATCATGAAGGAAATATTTTTTAAATTCCTTTTAAGAGCTACTGCGAGCTTTTCGCCAGAGATTCAAATTCTAGTGAATCAGCCCCTCCAGGCTAGTTTAAAAAAGCTCACAAACTCCCTGCACTTTGCCAGGAGAGCTAGCAAAGAAAGAGATGCCTGAAAGATGCCAATACTTATATGGTTGAGTCAGTTATTTTATGTAAAACTGAGCAATAAAAGAGGCAATGAGACCTTCTGAGCCCCCATCAAAAAGCAGTGGATTTAACTATTGATCTTTCCGATCTGTACATCTGTGCAAGCTGCCCGACTCAAGAGCAAGGGAAGGCCCATAGTGCTGAGGGTGAGCCCGACTTTTTGGGTGCCCACACTCCTCCCCGGAGGTGATGAGAAGCAAGAACCACTCGTTCACCGACATCTTTGTAACGAGGCAGGCAACACCTTCTGCCCAGGTATTACACCTTCTGCTATGGCCTCTACAGAACAAAAGAATTTAAAAATGCAGTCCTGGGGAGCCCGGGCTCAATCTCAAACCCTTTATTATATGAAGAAGGGAAAAAAAACCCAAAGAGAAGGCAGTGGAGGAGGCTCAGATCCCCTCAGCCAGCTCTCCCACGCCCCAGAGGTGCTGCTGCTGCTGCTTTCCAGCCCTCCGCACCGTTGGGCCCAGCCTCACAACCAGCCCCAGGGAGGCCACAAGCTCCCGAGCTGCCTCGGACATGCTTGCACACTCCATCCCATGATGGGGAGACTGGTCGGTATGGGCAACCAGTAGCTTAAAACCACAGGGGACAGACCTAGACAAAACCAAAGCAGCCGCCCAATGTAAGGAGCCCTGGCTTTCTGAATGGGGATGATGGGTCCCTGGAGGTGGCAGGGTCCCCTGTTTCAGCTCGTTTGGCCCTGGTGTGCAGAGCACGGCCTGCCAGCGCAGTCCGCTCTGCGAGCCCAGCTGGATCTCCCAGCTAGACCAGGGCTCCTCGGTGACAGGAGGCTGCCAAGAGCAAACGCTTCTTTGGTCAAACCTCCCTCCGCATCTCTGCAAAGCTGACCCAGATGACATCTTTCCTTCCAGCACCTAGGTGCTCCATCCTGTCGTCTCTGCCCCAAAAGCACCTCTTTACAAACAGGGAGGACGGAATTGGTTTTCCTGTAAATCCCTTGTCCCAGGCTGGTTTATTTCAACAGCTGAAGGGTGAGATTACTGACCAGCAATGGCCCTTGACATGGGAGGACCATGAGTGAGGTCTTGTCAGAAATGCTAGGAGCTCTCAGGGGCACAGGCAGCTCAGTTCCCAGTGACGCCTTGGCCTCCACCAGCATCCCCCAGACCATGCAAAGAAATTCCCCAAACTGCCACACACCACCTCTAGACCTTCAGCAGCCTTTTTTTTTCCCGGTGATTTTGCTGATGAGGTGAATTAAGCTGTCTCTACTCTTTAGACATGATTTAGGAGACACTTTTCCTTAGGAAGGGAACAAGTTCGTGTTTTGAATTTCTGCTCTAGGCCACAGTTCAAGAAACCATCCAAAAGAATACAATAAGCCTTCACTGGAGAGAAACATGGGATTTCCCCGAGACAAGACTTTAACACCACATCTATTGTCTTTAAACACCCCATTTGTGGGGTATTGAAAAGGAGCAGATACCCCAAAGCGTCCTGTTTCGTGACAGGCAAGAGCAAGGCGAGCACCCACCCGGGATGCCCCTCTTTCCCCGCACCGCATCCCGCCAAACGCATCCCGCTAAGGACAGTGGCGACACAGCGATGTCACAGAAGGCATTTGGGGCAACAGAATTCCACTGCGGTGGCTGCAAGCAGAGACTGAAGTCAGCATCTCCTGCATTCCCACTAAAACACCAAGTTCAGCCCATAAAAAAACCCTACAGTGCACCCACTCAGGACTAACCTCTTCCTCTGGGGCTCTGGGCAGCTGTCGTTAGAAAACCAGCATTTCCGATTGCCGTGCCAGCACCAGGGCAGCTCCTCACAAACGGCAATGCTGTAGCGGTACCTCAATACCTCGTCTGTTTTTCACCCGATGTCCTCGCTCATTTTTCTCAAGTCCCTCTCTTGCAGGTTGATGCCAAAGGGTAGGAGAAGAGGGTGCGGGAAGAGGGTGAATTTTAAACCCTCTCTCCATATAAATAGAATAGGTTATGCATGTCTCTCTGAAGTACGGTATTAATCCCAATTGTGCCATAAAATATATATGACTCACTTGAGCCTTGTTCTCTGGTGAATTATGAACTATTATATCACTCATGGGATAAGTATTATGTCTCTTAAGAGACTATCACCTTTCCTCTATTTTATAATATAAAACTTCATTGAAACCTGCCGTGCCTGATATAAGCAACTTCTCATGATGCACATCAAATCTTTTTCTTTTTACAGCTTCCTTCATTTAGCTGATATTCATGTCAGGGTGAGTTCTTTCAGATGTAGCATAAGCATAAATTAGTATGTAAGAGAAGTAGTCGTTTAGCAGAATTTTTTCTTTAATAAATCTGGTGATATTTATATTTCATCACAGAGCAGAAAGATTTTTTTACACATTTAAAAATTTATTCCTGTAGTAAGTATCCAATTAATAGGGCTTTAGCATGCAGACAGGATTTGTATTTATGCTGAAGAAAATGTGTTCTCATTATACTTTTATTCTCATGTTAGATTTATTGTGGGTTCCATTATAATTTATTTTAGTAGCTCCATTTTCTAATTCTTTATATTTACATGTCTTTTCCAACAAAAATAATAATACATAAATAATACCTGACAACACTTTGCAGATTTTCTCTATTTGTATGCTTTAATTCTCCAAGCATCTTGGAATGGAAATGCTGTGAACTACAAAGGAAATCTCTACATGATCTCTATTACATGAAAAATTATCATTTTTATATCCTCTTCACTCTGCCAAGTTCTTTCCAAGTTCCAGTTTGCAATGCATGAAAGTAGGCAAGTAACAGTAGCAAAACCAAGTAGGAATACTTACTACATATACACTTACGTTTTTAATGCATTGCTGTAATTAGCGGTGTCAGAGGACAGCCTGCTGCATTGCAGCAGAGAGATCTTTCCCATTTACTGTCACATGTATTTTTCCATAGGCTTTTTGGCTTGCTGGCCTGGCATTTATGATAACACAATCCCACCAGTGCTAATCTGCAAACCGCTGCTGAGAATGATGTTTGGTCAGTAACGCTTTGCCCAGTCCTTTACCCAGCCTGCTCGGCTTTCCGCTGGTGTGCGGTGGGATGGGGGTTTGAAGCTACGGTGCGACCGGCCTCACCAGTCACCAGCCAACATTTCAAACATGAGAAGATCTTATGCCGAGCAAGTGTTTGCACGCACGCAGCGTCTCCTGCCAGAAAGGTTCCTACAGGGTGCTATACAGTAGCTTTCCTGGGCCTGTGTGGTGTAAGACAGCTTTCTCGTGCGGCCCATCCCAGAGCTTTAGCCCCAGCGCTAATCCCAGCGGGTCAGACGCTGCCGGCAGTCGGGCAGGGCACAGTCAGCACCTGCCTGGAGAAGCCAGCTGAGTTACACCGCAGACGTAACGCTATATGCAAAAGCCAGATCTGGCCAAGTGCTGTTGCAGTAGATGTTGCTTTCATTTTGTAGTGTACCCTCTGCTGGGAAAAAAAAATGACTTTGTGTTAGATATCACATCTAATTATTCCTGTTGGGCTGGCCCAGAGAAATGTCAACAGTGCATTGTAAGTGCTAATTGGGGTGTCCATGCTCTGCAGTAGATTTGGGATACAACACCCAAGACTGGAGAGGTTAAGCATGTTTTAGAATACTGTACTGTAATGAGCTTAGTCTCCATGGAAGAGGCACAGCTTTGCTGCACGCACTTCGTGCTGCATTGCCCAAGCCATGCACCAGCATGCCGGTTAAGGCAGGCTGCTCATGGCCACCATCAGCCACCAGGAAAGGCGAGCAGTCTTCCCAAGGCATGCTGCCGAGTGCTCAGCAAAACTGAGTGAGGTGGAGAGAAGGAAAGGAAAGGGAAAGAGGGAAAGAAGAAAGGGGGGAAAGGAAGAAAAAAAAATAAAAGACTGCTAGAGAGTGAAATAAATAAAAAGTTGCCAGCGTGCTTACCTTGCATCCCTCTGTTTTAGGCAGAAAACCTCACTGATCTATTAAGCTATGTGAGGTAATATGGGTTGGAGCTGTCAGTGCCTATACTGGGGCTCCACTGCAGACACATGCTTTGTTGCGTTTTCCCATAGACCCCTCTACGCTTCTGATGAAATATTAATCCAGCCTTGTTTCACAGCTTCTAAAGCAGAGAAACTACATTGTTTTAATATAGGGACAGTGATGGTACTTGAACCCACAGGATCCAGCCAAATTACTAGTGACAAATTCCCAAACCAGGCTTTTTTGACAGCCTTTATTTTCCAAATTGCTCTGTCGTGCTTTAGAGCACTAGTTCGAGGGAAGCTGCCCATTTCTTTTGCAGTGCTGTGGTAGCAGAGGGTCTGCCACGGCATCCCATCTTTCTATGCACTCAAGCACTGAATCATCACTTTTACCAGGCAGCCCTTAAAACTTTCAGGAATTCTTCTTGTTAGATCTTCACACAATGCGAACAAGGTATTTAAAGCTACAACATGCCTGCTAGTGTATCAGGCTATAAATCTAACAGGGAGCTACTCCATGCCCTTTTGTGTCATGGGGGACCTCTTGTGCCCCTCTGCATTTTTTTGCCACTCACATGGGCGGTCTTGCATCGGGTCAGTATCCTGCTTTAAACAAACCTGTGCGTATCGCAGAGGCCTTTTCATCTCCCAGAGGAGAGGGACAACCCTACAACAGGGTGTTACTCAATGGAAACAGGGTTCAAGCCCAAAATGCTGTACTTGTTCAGATGTTCAGGCACGAATACGAAAAGGAAATCTTTGTAAGGACGAAGATGAGGCCTCAGATGTGTTCTCTGTTTCACACAATCCTGCCATCATTATTACCCCATATGCTAATGCAGAAGAGGTAGGCAATTATTCCCAAGCTTGCTTCACATTACTTGTTCTTCCCGACCTCAGATTCAAACATAACAGTGCCAGACTCCACAGAAAATATAGGGCAAAACCTCACAGACAGGCTCTCAGCAAAGGGTTGTGCTGGCTCTGGGGACAAGGTCTGGGGAGGGCACTGCAGGAGATGTGCCGGCTCAGAAAGCTCTTCAAGCCATGGGCTGTATCCTTCTGGAGGGGAAGGCGTACAAGAAGCTGCGCTTCTACTGTGTGTATTCAAACATGGAGAAGAAGCTGCTCTCTGAGAGAGAGACAACTCACTATGTCCAGGATTTGCCAAACTGCTCTCAGCGGTGGCGTCCTGAGGTTAGTCACCTGGGGAATCCTCTTTTTTAGGACAGTATCCTGAGGGAGCAGCTCCAGTTCCTTTTCCTTGCTACATATTCATAAAGACCAGTGCAGCTGCGCAATTGAATCATAAATTCCGGTAATAGGTGTTTTACCCTGACCGCGTTTGAAACAAGGGATAAGATGTCAACTAAGTTGCCCACCCACCCTAGATGCCCGGACGTACCCACATGCTGCTGTGCAAAATTCAGAGGCATCCTGCACATTTTTAGAATGATACTGCCCATGTGGATGCCTGTGCTTGGTATGGAAGGAAGCGAGAGGTATTTGTACACGCATGTCAAGCTGGAGAAAAGGCCACTTGAATTTACATGGGGTCATAACAGTGTACAAATCACTGCATGCCTGCGTCAAGGTCTAGAAGAAAGATACACGTTGAACAGCTGAAAACCTACCTAGAAACCATGTGCGCACCGCCTGGATCTCGATATCTCTGTCAAATATTTTACATAGAAGATGTATACGCTGCACTGCCACACAGAAACGCCCACTGCACGTATACTGCAGAAAGCGAGGATGGCAAAGAAAATATTGCTCTCATTCCACACATCTTCTTCACTGTAGATCCACTAGTTGTATTTTTGTTTGCATTCTGAAATAGCAGAAAATTTGGGGGGAACAAAAAGCTAAATAAATATTTAATGTATCAGCACCTGTCATATAGTTTCTGTGCACCACCACTATCGATTTCCTGGTAGTTCTCTGTCCCTACCCAACTTCATTAAAGAATAAAAGTAAAGTAATAAGTCATTTCACACTCTGTCTGACCATTATACAATAATAGCAAGAATTCATGCAAGGGTACAACATTATGCCCATCTGCAATCACAGTCTCTTTGCAAAAATCTCAATTCACACTTCACATGCAGCTAACCTTGTTACCATTCCCTTCCTAAATCCATCAGTCTTGCAGCTGCACGTCTTCACAGCCCAACATCTTAAAATTCATCACTTTGACACCCTCGCATCCCTATAGGTCAAGCTAAAGAAGCCAACCAAGAATAATTAAGGGGTACCCCAGATGTTTAGTTTACTTCTAGCCAACCTTTCCCGGAACCGGGTACGGTTCTCTCTTCGTACGCTAAAGATCCATGTAAGGTGCTTGTTTTAAGGGTACGAGACCTCCAACAAATTTCAAAGCTCTCCCCCTCCACCTTTTTTTTTTTTCTTTTTTACAAGTATAGCTCTTTGTAGTTGGAATTTGAACAAGAAGCGTGATAATGAGTAGGTTCACGGAAGGAAAGGTGTTATCTCATTAAGGTAATTACTAAGACATCCCCACCATTACCTCGGTTTGAAAATGTGGCAATTAAAGCGCCCTACGTGGGCTCCCAGAGACAAGGGAACGCGACAGCCTCGACAACTTTTGCGTGCCCGGGCCGGGAGGGAGGCAGGGAAGGAGGGGAGCGGGGCTGCCGCCCGCCCGCCCCGCCGGAGCGCCGGTCCCGCGGGACACGGCCCGGGGCAGCGGGGGGGAGGCCGGGAGCCGCCGCGACGGAGCCGGCGGCTGCGCCCCCGGCAGAGCGCGGCTCCCCGCCGGGGCAGGCGCGGCGGTGGCGGGGGAGCCCCGGGGGGCCCGGCGCGTCCCCCATCCATCGCTGGCGGCGCAAAGCGCCTCACTTGGGTTCCTTTGAAATCCGCTAATTTTGAGGACCGGCGTTTGTGCGCTTCCATTAATAGAAGCGGCTTGTGAAAAATAGGGCATATGAATATGGAAACGGAGTTTTAATGTGACGGGCGCTCCGCCGGACCTGCTCTCCGGCTGGAAATACGCAGAGACAGGCACTGGCTGCGGCTGCCCCACGGCCCCTTCGACGGCGGGAGCAGCCCAAGGGAGGAATGAAGTTCGGGGGCTTTTTCGCGAAACGGGGGCACGGGGGAGCGGCACCTTTGGGGGCCGCCCGCCCGCCCCTCGCCCCGTGCCCGTCCCGGGGGGTCTCCGGCCCCATCAGCTGTCCCTCGCCAGGGACCGCGGGGGTCATTTCGATGCTGTCACCGAAATAGAGCAGGCGGCTCCGCCCGCGGGACGAGAGCGCAGGGCCGTCCCGGCAGGTCAGGTTTGCTGTGCCCCCCCTTTCCTCGCAAACGGGGCTCCACGATAAAGCGGCTACTGGGGACGCAACCCGGTGGTGTCAGCGGCGGGAGACGTGGGCTTAGCAGCAGGACGGAACAGAGGGGGTGAAAAAGCCGTGTAATTCCAACCTGAAACGGTTATTCGCCGCCCATCCCCGCCACCCCTGGCCTGGGGATATTTCTAACATTATGAAGGGGGTTACCCTTTCCACAGGTGAGCTCAGCCTGGCTGCACCCACTCCACGCCCTGGGCTGGTGCCGAGTTATTCGAGTGGGCTGCGATAAGGACTTAGGGCGATTTACAGCGTGCATTCGCACAGAAGCGTCGCGTGAATTTGGAGGCAGATAAACTCTGGAAAGGGAGAAAATAACAAAAGTTAAAAGCCCACCCGCACAAGAAACACTAAAAGCTGTAGGAGCGATAGGCAGCGCCGGAGCGCTGAGACGACGTTACACGCGGGCTGCGTTGGTCCGTGTAAACGCAACCGGGGTAACCGGCACGGCCGGGACCTCCGCTCGGTGCTGCTCGCTGGCTCCCAGGGGCTGAGCCGGACTCGCTTGCCCGGCTGGGAGAGCGGATTCAGCTGCCGGAGCACCCAGCTGCCACCCCGACGCCAGGGCAAGCACCCTGGGAGCGGCAAAGACAATGCTCATCCCTGACTCCCAGCCCAGCGAAGTCCCTCTTCTCACTTTCTGCTCTAATGATGGCCAAGCTAATCCCCCGGGAGGGGGGAGTAATTAAACATGATCCTGCTGCTGCATCCCGCAAGAGAGCCCCTCAGCCAAGAGCAGCGGAGCAGCCTACCCGCGGCTCTGCTGCCGGGGGGGGCTCAGCCAGGAGCCGGAGGCTGCAACGAGCGGCCAAAGCCTGCCTGAGCGTAGCAGGAGTTCCCCGAAGGAGCCTCCCGTGTCGTGCCCACCTGCAAAACACATAGCCACGACCCGGCAGAAACAAACCAAAGGGGAACCGGGGACAGGGCGACCAAAGGGGCTCCCGCGTCCCACCGCGGCCGCGCCGGTGTCAATCCGGAGCGAGACGGGCGGGAGCGGAGCAGCCCTGTCCCGCTTTCCGCCCCACCGGCTGGAGCGGGGGCAACACCCAAACACCGGGGACAAAGCCCTCGGGACGCAGCCCCCGCTCCGTGCTCTCAGGGCCGGGCCCGGGCTGCTAAGGGCCCGACCCAAGACTGGGGCTTTCTCCCGGGCGGTGGGTGGCGGAGAGACGAGCCAGGCGGTGCCTCGGCTGCGGGAGCCCGTCTCAGCCTCCTCCGTCTTCATCACCGCCTGCCGGCAAGCGCCGGCGAAGGGAGGCCGCGAAGTCCCCGCGGACGGAAGGCTCCCCTTGCTGCCCGGCCGAGCCCTGCCTGCCGGAGCCCCGGGCTGCGCTGTCCCGCCCGGAGCAAGGCAGGAAGCTCGGGCGGGGGCGGGACGAGGCGGTCCCGGCGCAGCGGGTGCGGGGTGCCGGGGGTCCCGGGCCGGGCCAGCCGGCGCCGCCGGAGCTGTCCGTGGTGCTGAGGGCGGGCGGGGCCGCAGCCGCCCGGCTGGACGCACGCGTCCCCAGGCGCTGGGGAGGGGGGGGCTCCTTGCGGGCCGTTGCCTGGTGCGGGGAGAGAGCAAACACCCCCGGCTACCCCGCGGGCTACCGCGTCCCCTCGCTTAGACGCCGCTCCTCTACAACCTCACGGTTTGTTTCCACGCTCAGCGCAGCAACAGCCAGGTCTTTTCCGGCGGGTGCCGGTATTTCCCGCCGTTTAAGGCTGAGCGCGCCCGTTCATCTGGCAACAGATGGGTTTGTTTATTTGTTCACATCCACTTCCAGGGCCGAGAGCACGTCCTGGCCCGGGCGAGGGCGGAGGCTGGAGAGGGACCGGGACTGCAAGAATTCAGCAGCTCGGCACCAAGCCTGGGGGGCGGCCGCGGCGAAAACAGCCGTCTGGGGGAGGAAAGGGGACACAACCCGAACGGCGCGGCCGGAAAGGCACGGCCGCCAACGGCGGCGAACGGCGAGCGGTGCCCGGTCCTGCGCCGTGCCCCGCGCTGGGCCAGGCGGCGGGGAGGCGGCCCCGGGCAGCCCGGCCCGTCGCCCGGCTCTTTGTCCTGCCGCAGCGCGCTGAAATGCGTGCCCCTGTGCCGGGGTTTTTTAAACAAGCAACGGAGTCCTTTCCTGCGAGGGTGACCCGGCCGGTCAGTCCCAGGGGCAGTCTGTCCCCGGGTCGGCTCCTTCCCCGTGCAAACGGGGAGCGGGACAAATGAAGGAGGGCTTACGTTTCCAGCCCCGCTTGCCAAATGGGGAAAGGGGGAGTGAAAGGGAGCGATTCCTGCTCCAAACCTCCTCCCGCTCACACGCACTTTCCAGTTGGGTCTAGAAATACCTTTCAGGGGAGGTCGCGGTTCCTCGCCCCCCTCCCCCGGCAGACCCTGCTTTAGACACCGGCCGACATGGCACCGGCAAGACCCCAGCCCAGCCGCGCTCCCCTCTGCTCGCTCGCTCTCCTGCCTTGCAAGCCCCTGCCGGCCGCGGTCCCAAAGGCCCGGGAGCCCCCTGCCCCTGCCCAGGCGGGCACCCCGCGGCCCCGGGCCGGCCCTGCTCGGGAGGGGAGAGCTGGGGGACACTCATCTATTTTGCATGAACTTTCCTTCCTTATTCTCACTACTTTTCAGCGAGTTTGTGCAGTCAAAACCGAGCCCCGATTTAGCCATCGGGAAGAACAACGAGCTGAGACCAGCTTTTCCCGCTGGGTCGCCTCCTTTGGGGAGAAAGCGGCCCAGGATCCGTTGTTTAGACTCAGGAAAGGGCCTTAACCGAGCCTAAATTTCCTACCTCCTTCCCCAGCCCGGATAGGATGCGTTTCCCCGGAAAACCTCGGCGGCGAGGCGAGGCGGGGCGGGCGGCTCTGGCCACTCGGGGCCCCGCTCCCGGGTCGTTCCTGCCGGGGGTAATTTGGGGGCCACGGCGGAGGCGCGGGGGAATAGACAGCGACCGCTGCAACACGGGCAGAAAACGAGGTGGGCGTTCCCGACCCGCTCCCCTTTTGTTAGATCAAGGCAGAGGTCAATATGGTTTTAACGCGAATTTATTAGCAGAGAAATCAGCAAGCCGCTCGCTAATTAGTAAAGCCCAAATAAACGTGCCCGGAGGCTTCTCTTTTTCTTTTTTCGGCTTTGGTTTTTTTTTTTCCTTCTATCTCAAAAGAAAGGAACCCACGAGCAAAAACAGAGAGGGAAAAAAAAAAAAAAAGAAGCCAAACCCTCAGAGGAGAGGATGATACTGGACTTTATGAATGTTTTATAGGTAATTGCTGTATAACTTTCTAATTTCGCAGGGGGGTGCTCACCTCCAAAGGCTGGGGCCAAAGCCGTCCCCGGAGCCCAGTGGAGGGTCACAGCCCCCAGCCCCGACCCGCGCCCCCTCTGCCCCCGCGGGACCCGGCGGCCGGGGGAAGAGAGGCTCTTGGGAGGGAAGCTGCCTGCCAGGGGAAGGGGGCGGGGGGGCAGCAACAAAAATCAAAGGCCGGCGGGGCTCGGGGGCTCCGTGTCCGCCGAGACCCCCCTTCTCTCCGTGCCTCTTTCCCCTCGTTACTTGCCCCGGCTCGGTGCGGAGACAGCTGCCCGGCCAGGCCCGTCGCCCCAAGGCCGGCACGGCCCCGCCGCGCCCGCCCCCGGGGACGGGAGCAGACCCGGGCCGCCCGCTGCGCCACAGCCTCTCCCTGCCGCCTTCCCGGGAAACCTACCACCGCCCTGCCCAGGTGCTTAAAATAACGGTGAGGGGCACGACACCTGCGCGGGGATTTGTTTTCCCTTTAAAATACAGATAGGGAAAAATAGCGCCGGTTATGAAACAACGAGCCTAAAATTAAAAATTAAAAAAAAAAGTGGCATTTGCCTTTTCTACTCCGAATTTCTTGCATTCTCGTCACGGGGAAAATTAGCTACCTTGAATTTCCACGTTTGTTAAAAAAAGATAAAGTTTATTTCTTTTCGTTGTTGTTGGTTTTTTCCCTGTAATTTTTCAGTCACAAAAAAATCTATATTTTGTCATCTAAGCATTTATTTTACTGAATCCAAAAAGACATGAAAAGGGAGAGGGGAGAATCACGTTCGTTCGTTTTAAACTAACGTATAGAAGTGAAATTTTTTTTCCTTTTTTTGGACGACATATAATAAATATGATATAGCACTCAGCACTCGGTCTGTACAATTCTGTTCGCATTAGGGAGCATGCCACTTTTCAATAAGAAAAAAAAAAAGGTCATGAGAAAAATCAGTGCAAAGTTCTCCGTTCCCCCGGTCTTCTCTGCCGGGCGGGGGTCGAGGCGCTCTCATTCCCTCCGTCCTCCGCAGCCGTTAGTCTCTCCGGCGGGCTCGGGCTCGGGCTCCCTTTCCCTCTCCTCCTCCTCCTCCTCCCCCTCCGTCCCTCTCTCTCTCCGAGCTCCAAGTCCTGCCTCGCAGGAGCCGAGGTCGGCGGGTCGCCCCGCGGCTCTGCCCGCCTTCCCCCGCGTGTGGTCGTTTCACTTACGGGCTCGGCTCTGGGTTCACGGTTCAAGAGTCCCTGCTCTGACTGATCGCCTCCCTCGGTGGCCGGTGGCTGCCTGCAGAAGCTCCTGCCCCTCGGCTTCCCCTCGCTTCCTCCTCTGCGGTGCTGGGGCTTGTTTGGGGACGGGGAGGGGAAGGGCTCGTTGCGGGGACCGCGGTGCCGCTTCACCGGGGGTGCGGGGTGCCGGGCATGGGGTTGGCCAGGGGATTGAGGGCCGGCTGCCCGCCGGGCCCCAGCCCGTGGATCAGCACCCGCGGCACCAGCGGCCGCTGGAGCTGGGGGTGCGGCGCGGGGGGAGTCCGGTACATGCTGCTGTACATGGCCGCGGCCGCCGCGGCCGCCGTCGTGCTGTCCATGCTGCCCAGCAGGCTGGGGTGGTAGAAATAGGGCGAGGGGAACATCCTCTGCAGGGCCGAGTAGTTCCCGGCCTCGGCCAGCAGCTCCAGGCCCACCGCCGTCTGCCGCTTCCACTTCGTCCTGCCGGGGGGAACAAGAGGCGGCTGCAGGGCGGGCGCCGCGACGGGGCACCCGGCCCGGCTCCGCGGGGCTCCGCGGGCGGCGAGCCCCCTCCCCTCCCAGGCACGGCCCCGCGCCACCGGCGCCCCGGCCCTGCGGGCCCGCGCACGGCGCGACCCCCCAGCCGGGCCCAGCTCCCCCCGACCCCCCGACCCATGCACGCGGCGACTCTGGCCAAATTAATAACCACGGCGCACGGTTAGATCGCAGCGCCCTGACACTAATGGTTTGCGACAGAATTAGGGTGGCTGCAACCGTATGTAATGAGACAGAAAATTACGGCAGCGGTGACAGGGGCCGGACCCCCCAGCCCACCGCCGGGGAGGGCGCGGGGCAGCCGCCGGGCGCTCCCCGCCTCGCCCCGGGCGCCCGCCCGCCCCCCCCCTCCGGCTCTCCGGGGAGCCCCTGGGCCGCTGCCCCGCTGGGGGCCACCTTACCTCCGGTTCTGGTACCAGGTTTTCACCTGTGTGTCGGTGAGGTTGAGGGCGGCGGCCAGGTCCATACGGTCCTGCACGCTCAGGTACTTCTGCCGCTCGAAGCTGCGCTCCAGCTGGTTGAGCTGGTGGTCGGAGAAGGCGGTCCGCGCCTTCCGCGGCTTCTTGGCCCGCACCGGCGGGCTGTCCCGGCTGCTGCTGATCTCCCGGTCGCCCTCCTCCTTTGTCCCTGCGAGCGAGCCGAGGCGCGGTGAGGGCCGGCGGGACACCGGCTCGCCGCCCGCCCCGCCGCGGCTACCGGGCCCCGCCGCCCCCTCCCCGGGGGCCCCTCCGGGGCATGGGGGAGACGGTCAGATACGGCGGGAGGCGGCGGCGGCGAGCCCGTCCCGGGGACGGCGGGATTTCCACTCTCCGCTTGCCGGCTACAGGGCTTTCGTTATTTCCTCGCCCTCTCCCCCCCGGCCCGAAACCCCGGGAAATCGGTACGTCAATCCGGCTCCGCTCGGGCCCGGGTTTGTGGCGCTCCTTGATCTTCCCCGCAGGAAGAACAATAATCTCCCTAATTGACCCACTGGGGAGGTCGGTGCGCGCAAAAATGGCCAGACCAGACTGTACATCTGGTTTGGGCACTCTTATGCTAATGCTAAAAGAGCCAAATGAGCGGCACACCCGGGCGTCTCGCTGCTCTTCAGCCTGGCGAAAATACCTCAGTGGGGCAAAATTAGAAAAATGCATCCTGTCGCCTCTCGGCTGAACTGGGCTGCCTGCGAGGAAGGGCAGCTCCGCCGGCACCGCATGGAATATAGCCCCTCTCCCTGCCTCGCCTTTGCTCACTCTTTTCCTTCCTTCCCCTTCCTTTCCCCACGCATACATCGCTATTTTCATTTACGAACCCCGCACGCGGGGGGCTTTCCCATCAGCACGAAATCCGTAATTAAAAAAAGAATAAAGGACGGAGAAATAACCTTCCTAGCCCGGCGCGGAGAAAACCCGGGTGTTTTGCAAAACGCACAAAGCCCTCCAACCTTCTGCTGCCTATCGCGGTGATTGGTTTGGGGTTTTTTTATTGCTTTATTTTTAATTAAAAGTTTTTTCGTTTACTTGGAATTGGCTGTCGGGGAAGTGGGATTTTTTCCCTTATTTTTATTTTAGATTGAATGAGCAAAAATGAAAAGGCTGAAGGCAGTAAGTGCATCTGAGCCGCTGGTTCTTAGAAAGCCGGAGAATCATTTATGCGCATTTGCATTAAAAATAAATACATTCTGGTTTCCAGCGCGATCCCACTGCTCCGGCTATTTCCTTAAAAACAGGGAAGTTAAATAAAAAAGAGGAGGAAAGGCCGACAGAGAGGGGAAAAAAAGCGCTTTCATTTCCTACCGATCTTTTAAACCCGCGATAGCGAGGACCACCGACAAGCCCCGGCAGAGCGGAGCGCTCCTACCGCAGACTTCCCCCCGATTTTCGTTTCACCGCCGCGGCCGAGCGCCGCGGCCCCGGTTTTAACGGCGGCCGAGGCGGTGCGGGGCCGGGCCGGGCCGTACTCACCGTGGCATTTGATGTCGCCCTGCGTGTCGTCGCGCTTGTCGAGCTTGGCTTTGCCGTCCTCCTGCTCGAGTTTGGGCCTGAAGCTCTCCGGGGCCGCGCTGCCCTCCTGCTTGGGGGTGTGATGGGGAGAGGGGACGCTGGTACTGTAAGGTGCACACGCCGCCAGAGGTTTGCTGTCGCCCAAAATGTCCTTAATTAAAAAAGAAGAGGTGGAAGTCCTGGGGCCGGAGCTGGCCGAGCCCAGCTGGGGCGGCGGCGGCTGCGGGGGCGACGGCTGCAAACTCGGCGGCGGCGGCGGCGGGTGCGGGCCGAGGTGGAGGTGGTGCGGCGGCGGCGGGAGGCTCTCCGCCACCCCCAGGTGCGGCTCGGGGTGCTCCATGCTCACCGAGATGGGCGACGAGGGCGCCGTCCCCACCGTGTCGATCTCCGAGCAGGGGGACGGCGTGGCCTGGCTCCTAAAATCCGCCGGCCGGCCGTCGCCGTGGGGGCGAAAGTCTCCGTTCATGACTCCGGGGCTGCCGGTGCTGCCGCCCGACAGGATCGTGTCTATCCCGAAGCTGGACCCACTCGGCCCCTCCATAGCGGACCGCTTAGCGCCGCGCCCGCATCCCCGCGGGCGGCCGCGGGGGTCGCGCCAGGGGTGGAGGGGAAGGGGGGAGGGGGTCGAGGGGGGGAAGCGGGTTACCCCAACCCGCGCACCGGCGGCGCGGGCGCCACTAACGCGGGGCCCCCGCCGAGCACCGCATCGCCGCCGGGCCGCCTCTCCGCTGCCCAACTTTGTTGCGGGAAGTTGCGGGCGCGGAGCGGAGCGGGGCGGACACCGGCCACTGCGGCGCGCCCGCCCGTGCCCACCGAGCTCCTCTCGGCGGCGGCGACTCCCCCCGTGACGTCACGGCCGCCGCGTCCCCCCCCGTCCCCCCCCGCCGTTTATTATAAACCCGGGCTTTTGCCGCCGCCGCTGCCCGCCCCCATTGGCGGAAGGCCGAGCGGGAGCTGACGCAGAGCGGGCCGCAGCCAATGAGCGGCGGAGGCGGCGGGGACGGGCGCGGGAAGGGGGGGCGCGCCGGAGGCGCGGCCCCCCCCCCCCCTTCCCGCGCCCGTCCCCGCCGCCCCGTCGGGCGGCGGTTCCCCGTCCGCCGGATCGTATCCCCCGGAGAGCATCATCCGGTGTTGCCGGGACGGTTCCCTGGTTGAATGTCAGAGTAATGGGAAGTGCCAGTGACAAGACGTCGTATTAATCCTGATGAAGTGGTGTGTCAACCTAATTAGCGGAGTAATTATAAAGGTGGTAATGAATGATTTAGAGTTCCCCGAGTTATATTTTAGTACGAATTACCATTTCCAGGCCCCTACCAAGCCCACCCCGACGTCTCCCCTCCCGGCCTCCAGCGGCCCCGCGACCCGACCAGCCCCGGAAACAGCAGCCGCGGCCCCAAATCTCGGGGTCGCAGGAAGACGGGGCGGAGCAGTGGGGCCGCAGGGCAGGATGAGCTCAAGGGAGATTTTTCGGGGGCTGGCGTTCAACCACGGCACTAGGTGATGCCTTAGGCGTGGGGCCGCTGGCACACCGGCCCCGCACGCAACGGCTTCCGCGGTGATGGGAGACCGCCGCCAGCCTGGGGCGAGGAACGGGAGAGCAAGGACACGAGGGTCCCTTCTCACCCCCTCCTCGTTCTGCCTGCCCCGTACCGGGAGTGCCCCGCCCGACCCTGCGCAGAGCTGCGCGGGTGCGGTGGTTGCGCGGGTGCGCCCTACCCCGTCCCCCCCGTGTCCCCCCGCGGTTCGTTTCCCGGAGAAACCGTCCCGCTCAGAGCTGTGGTGGGGTGCGGGGAGGGCATGGGGAGCAGAGGGGGCGCGGGGGGCCGCGACGAGCCGGTAACTCGTTGCGGGCGGTTGGGCCCGACGTGAGACGCCGCAGCCCCGGGGCAGCGGTGCGGGATGAGCAGCCGCGCCGCGACAGGAGAGGTGCCGATGGGGAGAGTGCCGCGGCCTTCGGCCTCGCTTCCGACGGCTTGGGGCCGGCCTTCCCTCGTGGGGGGAGCCGAGGAGCTTCTGGGCCCTCGCTGCTTAAAACCGCCGGGCCTTCCCTGGGATTCACCGGTGTCACACCCGAAGCGCACCGGCCCTCGCTGGGCACCGCGGCGGAGCAGGTCCTGGCCCCACTCCCGCACTTCGGAAGAAGATTTTCGACGGCGGGAAACCCTGCTCACGGGCAGGCCGCTGCTACCGAGCATCCCCCGCTCCGCCCCGACGGCCCCGCATCGCCGCCCCGCGAGCAGCCGGAGGGCAGCCCGGCGTACTGTTTGCCCCGGGGCTTTAGGCGCCAGTGCTGCGCCCGGAGGCCGGTGAGGGAGCGGAGGCGGCGGGCGTGGAAGAGGTGCAGGGCCGCCCGTGTCCGCTGGGCGGCGGTGGCGGCCGCCCCCGTTGTCCCCGACGGGCGCCCGGCGCGGACGGGGCCGGAGGCAGCGCGGAGGCCCCGTGCGAGCGGGGTTGGCGGCACGGCGGGGTGACCTCCTGGCAGCACGTCCCTACAGATCGGGGCGCTTGAAGGAACAAGGAGAGGAAACGGGGACAGAAGAAGAAGGGGGAAAACTGAGGAGCAAAACGAAAGAACGGGAGAAAGGGAAAAAAATATTTATATACCTGCAAACGCACAGGCAGGTTTCCTGCAGCAGGGAAGCAGCCCGTGGCGGCCGTGTTTATCCTGCCGTCTTGGTTCGCAATTTACCAAAAGTATGTCCTAATTATCCCTAGGGGAATGCGGGATCCGGGGTAATATGTTACACCAGCATAATCCTTTAACTCACAATACATCGGGATTTAGGGCTTAAAGTCATGTTCCTGAAGAGTGAACACCTTTCATTTCCTTCCTCCTATTTTTTAATCCTCGACTCCATTGTGCAGAAATATTCTGGGGGAAGGCGGCGGCGAGGCCCGGCCGGGGCAGCCGCTCCGCTCCCGGCCGGGCCTCGCCGCCGCCCGCAGCGCCGACCGCCTCGGCCTCTCCTGCTCCACCGGCGGGAGCAACGCACGCAAAAGGCCTTCCACCTCCTACGGGCACGTTCCGCGGGCGCGGAGGGCAGCGGGACTCCCCTTCCACTTGTTGAGGCCGCGGCTGGATGCGGGACAGCTGCAGCCCCGTGTCACCGCAGCCCCTGGCTGGGTGACCCCCCTTTCCCATCTCATCCCACCCGTCTGACTGCGGGCAAAGCCACGGAGCACACACACCCCCCCCCCCAATAAATCAGCAATAGCCGAATCAAAGCGATGAGCGAAGGTGCCACTCAGAGGAGTCGGACGGGCCCCCGCTCGTTAATTAGCAGGCAGCTAATTAGAGCGGCACTTTGAGCGCTAATCAATGGCCCGATGGAGGCTGGGGGCAGCGAGCGGCCGGGCCGGGGCATCATGTGCCGGGCCGGGGGGTGCCGGCTCGCCAGCCGGTCCCTGCCCGGGGGAGCGGCCCCGGCCGAGGCACCACGGACCGGCCCCGAGCTCCGGCCAGCGGGCTCCGGCCCCAGGGAGCCGGGAAGGGGCTGGTACGGAGCTGCAACTGCCGCCTCGGCCCCCGACGGGAAGCCCCCGCCCCACCGAGGGGGACCCCGAGGAGCGGGGTGCGGGGCTCCGGGGGTCCCTCCGCAAAGCAGTCGGGGCTGGCAGGGCGCGGCATCCCGGCCCCGGGGTGGGTTTCTCCCCACTCGGATTTTGGTGCGCAGTCGTGTTGGCTCAGTGGCAGCCTCGCAGCGAGGAGCGAGGAGGGGGCGGAGGGGGCCGGGAGGGGCCGAGCCCGTTGTACTGTGAAATTTAACAGTCTGAACATCCCTTTATTAAAAGCTGCTGCTTGACATTTACACTGTGCCAACAGACTCGCCGTCTAATCCAGGCGAAGATATATTGTACCTCGGAGTAATTGGGGCCGTTGCAAGAGACGCTACAGAACGTTTCCCAGCGGGAACAAAACGGCGCGGAGCGGCGCGGAGCCGGGCGCGGAGCGAGCGCGGCCACAGCCCGCTCGTCCCCGGCCAGCCCCGCCGCGCC
>NC_068950.1:27595975-27640975 GCF_026419915.1 Harpia harpyja | reverse complement strand
GGAATAATAATCAGCTGGATTCATGGAATGAGCACAGAGAACATATGCAACCCTGCCAAAAATAATAAGTTAAGAAACCAGGAGACATTTGCAATCTTTATGCTTACAGGCTTGATAATTTGCTTGTTGCTAGTGTGTCCCACTTTACCCCATCCTTCTGATTGCTGGGAACTGTCTCATCTGCATCCCAAATGGACACGCTCTCACTCCCTGGCTGCAGCAGCATTTGTCCTGATGACAAAGTCTTTTTCCTCTTCAGCAGAGGTGTGAAGGCAGGAGGACACACATCCAAACATCTCAGCCTGGCCGTCCAGGCAGCACTGTGGCCCTCACCGTGGCCCCAGCCTGCTCCCCACAGCCAGGTCTGCCCAGAGACCCCTCCACAGCTTCAGCTCCTGCGCCCCACGGGAAGTCAGATGCTGGAAGTAAGAACAGTATATTTGCCACATGCAGAGGTGGTATGGAGATAATAAAACCATGGTGTATACTTGGCAAGCTCTGACCCTGTTTCAGTAGTTCAAGGTAGAAAAACCGCACTGCCTTTTCCTACTTCAGTGAAATACCGTTCTCAGTGCTAGCACAGAAACAAGCCAGTCCAAAAGGCAGTGTATCACCTTCCCATGAGAAAATTAACCATCCTCGGGCTTCGATTTCTTCCTGTGTCGAAACAGCGATGCCTTTGCTACTGTGATAGCATACAACCAGTTGTTTTGAGCTCAAACCACTCCTTGCAGAGGGCACAGCAGGGCTCTGAGCATCTCTCACTCCACTCTTCTGGTTTTACCACTACCACAAGATACAATGCTATCTTCCCATAGTCTCTGCACTTAGAAAGGACCCTTCTAGCTATGGTGGACTTTAGAGAAGTCCTGCATTTTCCCCTACTCATACAACCAGAAAAAAGACAGAGTTGGAGACTGGGCTTTTGGGGATGAGGGAATCTGAGGTTCTGTGGCTTGGTGGCGAGTGATCACTCCGAAGACACAGTGACTTTACTCCAGCCCAACTCTGCCATGCCAAAACCCCCAGAGCAGTATGTGGTAGCCATAGAAAGCAGAGTTTTCAGGCACCCTGGCACCAGGAGTCCTAGTTTGCCGGGGAAGCGCTTGGCATAGAATCCTCGCATACTGCTGGTCGCTGCTTCTTTTCTCCCCGCCAGCAGGACCTTTGTTTGCAGGGGCCTCATCTCCCCTTTCCACACCAAAGGGCTGGGGGCTGTAACCCAACTTTCAGGGAGAGCCGAGGCAGCCAGCATAAATGCACATCAGAGGGGAGGAAACCCTGATGTGGGGACACCCTCACCCTGCTGCCTCAGGAGACTCCCTGCTGCTGGAGGGCTCAAACGCTGTGCTTGAAGCCAGAGCTGAAGGCAGGGCTCGGGAAGAAGAGCAGATGGGCGAGGGAGAGAGGAGAAGCATAAAATTGACGGATGTCATTTTGTGTTCCTTAGAACACTGTAAACTAAAACATATCCCAACCTTTGCCCAGGGGACGACGGGGATAGGCAGGGTGGCACGCTCCTTGCAGCCCTGAAAGGGAAATGGGAGCAGAGGAAAAGAGCAGGCCAGTTGTGCCAGCTCTGTGCAGTGCATGGGAGAGCTTCATGACCCTTTGCACCAACATGCCAGGGTCAAAGTCTTCATCCCCAAATGCCTCTTTCTACAGATCAACAAATCCCATTCCCTGGACCAGGTGGGTAGAACAACAGGTTTCTCAATCAAGTAAGAGCCAACAAGGCCCCAGATCTCACCCCCCAACCTCCATTCTGCAGGACACTGCTTTGTAAGAAGGGCCGTGTCTCAGACCCGTATGCATGACAAAGACCTCCTATAGCCACATGCCACAGAAATGCAACTCATCCATCTTGTAAGCTGGAAGCACAGGCCAAGCAGAGCCCCTACCTCTCTGCTAAAGGAGGTTCTCTGACAGGCACCCTCTAATGCAGGATAGCAGGCACTGTGATGGAGCTAAAAGTCAGTTTCTGAGTACAGTGAGATGAATTAACTTGACACCATCTGGTAGCAGTTTTTCATTTCTGACAATGTTTAAAACTTAATTTGAGCTCAGGCAGTGATAAATAGGTCTCAGATCTTACCTGGCTTTGGTAACCTCTTGACCTAAGCACATCAAGTCATTTGTCTGAGGCTGTAGATCCCGATATTTTGTTGCTATCTCTAACCTAAATGGACTGCTGGACACTGCCCTTATCGCACCCTGATAATCCTGGATTGATCCTGCTGAAGCAAGAGCGAAGCAATGACATCTATGTCTGTCTTTCAGCAAACACACAATGAAAGTTGATCGTGTTTAAGCATGTTCTCCCAGCTGGAATCCATAACAGATGATAGCCATGAAGCATTAGTGTTCCCAAACATCTAATGGCCAGGGGTGGGGGTGGATTTATTATTACTATGACAATTATTTCTTTCAAAATCTTAGTTTTAATTTTGCCACTCTAAATACCGCTTGTGATTGCTCTAGCATGTGTATACATATATCTATGCATGTATGTACACATATAGATGCTTGAGTCTCTATATAAATAAATAATCCCTTTAGACAGAACAGCATGACAGCAAAAGCTTTCAGATGAAAACATGGTGTGAAAATGTAGCATGTCTCTTCTCTTCATGTTCTGTAGCAAATGCAAAGGAAATTTATTGTTTCAAATATGTGCAGTCATTTTTATCTGATTACCTGTAGATGCTCTATATGGCTTTGTGCAAGAGACAGTATATTCTCCGTCTCCTGCAGAGATTCCAGTTTATTACAAGCACACTTCCATTCTTTCACATGTCTTTATGAATTTGAAGGAGCTGCTTAGAATTTGTCACTTATTTTTAACAATATAATTTTCTTTGGAAGGAACATTCTTGCTAAGCTTGACATGTGATATTTAATCACATATTGACCACTCAGTATTACTTTAATGCTTCCTGTCAGCTCCAGTACAGCAGGCAGAGTTCAAGCAACACATTTGCCTGGAGTTCAGTATTCATTTAAATCAAATTTGTCAGCTTTCAATTTTTTTAAATGTAATATTTTATTTTTATTAAACGCAAGTTAATAATGCCTTGTCAGGCCAAGGGCATGTTTTAATGTGAACAGCTCAGATGTTAAGTGAAATTGGAGCCATAACGCCCTGCTAATAGAGTCATATAATTATCTTAATGCCAGCACCTCAACCTAATACAAACACACGCTGGCTTTGTGTTCAGTTGTCTCGGGAAGCCTTTTCAGATATATATAGCACACCTGCACAAACACGCACACACATACTCTTTTAAAAGCATGTGCTCCTAGGTGTGAGAGCCTACAATGCTTGTGTATGTTACTTACATATTTCCATGTGTTCTTTTTCCTCTTCATAAGGCATCTTACTCAACTGGTGACATAACAGCCTAGGTTATTAATGCTGTCTATTCTGAGCTTCATCTTTAATTTTCCATGATGCTATCTATAGTGACTTGATTTTTTTTTTTCTGACAATATTTATGCACGCAAGCATACACATATGAACACAGCTTTTCTACAGGGAGGCGCAGAGACAGTGAGCACATGCCTACCTAAGTACATGCAACTGTTTGTATGTCTGGGTGCATTAATATTAGACACACGCATGCACACATGTGTATAAAACATTTGTGCCTCACAAGCGCATGGAAGAGTTCATCTGTGCACACTACACATTGTATGATACGCACCCACAAATGACAGGTGATCCTCTGCAATATTTATCTTTACTCGAGCTAAGAGTTATCCCTCTTCTCGTTCACAAAGACAAATGTCATAGCAATGAGCAGCTGTTGAACGTTAGAGGGTAGGAGATGGATGGAGACTGATCTAGCCTTCTAAATATATCGTAAACTACAGCACTGTAAAGTAACATAGCATCACAGATGGTGATGAAGCACTGCATCTTTACCAAGCATTTCCCAGCAGCAGGACAAACCCAGGACCCAGGTCCCCACGCTGCAACTGTGGGCTCTGGAGCCGTTCAGCGGCCATGCCATGCTGGCGATGGGTAATGGCACATTATGTCTTTCACCTCTTAAATCACCAGCTCCGACGGGGCGCAGGTCAGCGGTGGCAGAGCCGTCCGTATCTGACAGCCCTGCCATGGCAGTGAGGCAGTGGCCTGTGTGGCCCGGGTGCACAGGTGTCCCCATCACCGGCTACCCGTGCAACTGACACTAATTGGCACCCTTGTCAGCAGGTTCAGCGGAGAGGCTGAGGAGCAAGTAGGTGCAGAGATGCACGCACTGCTCTCACCAGAGCGCCAGCTTCCCGGGTCAGGGCCGGAGCCCATTATCCTGCGCCGCGGCAGCAGCCCGCGCCCTGCCTCCCAGCAAAGCTGTGCTCCAGCGCTTCCCACAGTCACTAGCACAATTATGGTGCAGGGTAATAACAGCAAAGGGAGGGAGGGAGGGAGATGCACAGAGATGAAGCAATGTTTTCTAGTGGTATTTGAGAGGAGACGATGTACCACTGCTGTGGAGAGAGATGGGGAGGCTGTTGGGAGGGTCAGGGCCAGGGAAGAGGGAGTTTTCATGCTGAAAGTGCCCAGAGGATGTTGCAAGGCAGATCCAGGCACCAAGGCACTTGTGCTCAAGGCTGGTGAGAGTGAGGACTGGCCTCATGGGCTAGAGAGGGACCTGAGAGGGTTTTAAAAACAAAGAATTGGGTTTCTGCCCAGGTTTGCATCAACCGCTGAGCGTGCCTCTGCTGCCGCTGATCAGGGAGATAGCAGAGGCACAGGCCCAGCATGATTTCCCCAGGCAACTCTGGAGATCTGACCACAATTTTTAACCTGTCCCTGGTGGAAAGTGTGAGGGAGGAGAAGGAGCAGTAACACTCATTTTCTCCCATGAGGAAGGTCCCCTCTGGGGCCCCAGGAGCCCCCCAGTGCAGAGCAGCACCGCTCGCCCTTCACCACTCTTGCAAGGAGGGCAGAGCAGCCCTGGTTCCGGGGCGAGAGAGGGGCAAGTCAAGCATATTTGAAACGGGGACATTTGCTTTTCCTGTGCTTACCTCCACTGTGCAAGCACACAGCAGCAAGCAGAGGTATCGAGCTTTCCTTCCCAGCTTTCTCTCCTCTGCCAAGGGCAACAGCACAGATACCCCCAGCAGATTCTGAAGTGCCTCACATCTGTGCAGGAATGGGCGCACTTACGCTTTCCACAGACTTTTCTGGCAGCCAGGGGTATGGGCAAAGCCCCCTCCAGAGGTGAGCCCAGCTAGCTGGGAGTTAAAGGCCATATGGTGCATCTTTGGCATCCGTCTCCTTACACTTTCCCTTTAACTGCATCTATTTTAAAAATTCCCCATAGGGCATGCCGAAAACCTGCAATTCCCTAGCACTGCAATATCCAACCTTCAGCATGAGCCAGGCCCACCTCCATGGCCCTGGCTTTCCCTGGTTTAGGCGTGCTTCAGTTGTCATTGCTTCCACCACCCAGGGTTTCCTCCTCCTAGGGTAACCTTCCCACCCAGTGCCACCCCTAGCATAGGGTGAAAACACACCTCTGCCAGGCTTTAACATCCTTCAGTGGGTTTTCCAGCAGGTACCTATCTGATCTCCAGGGTGGTGTGAGGATCCCTTGTCCAAGCCCTCATCCATCATTGCCAGTGTCTGGGAGTTGCTGGCTGGATCCTGATCGGTGCTGATGGTGGGACAGGGACAGGCCAACACAGAGCTCAGCATCCTGCATCCTCCACAGGGAAAGGGTGTTGAAAAAGAATGTCGAGGTACAAAGTTTTTATTCTGCCTTTGCTCTTTGGTTGGTACCTGAGAACAGCAATGTACTGGGCAGACTTGGACTGGGCTGCAGCCAAAACTGTGCCTGGGAGCCCCAGGGCGGCACAGGAGGGCAGGGGCAGCCGGGCTGTGGGGCTCCTGCGGCTGTCGCTGCCCGCCGGGGCTGTGCTCGGGCACGTGGCTGGGTAACGGTTTCTCAGGCTTCACTGCTGTCTGGAAGCCAAAATGAGAGCCCTTTGCAGGGTGAAGAAGCAGCTGCACCTCTTATCACACAGCTCAGCCCCATCTACCACCAGAGAAAACACTTCCCACCATGCCTTTCCATGGAGAGAGAAAAAAAAAAAACCTCTAGAAGGCTCTTGTGCATTTATTGGCCGCTGTGCTCCCTCTGGAGATCAGCAAGATTTTTCTAAGGGAGACATTGCAACTGTATTTCTAGGCCTTGCTTACATCTCCTTGTCGTACATCCTGCAGTACTGGAGCAGTGCTTCCCATCGCTGAACACCACACATCTCCTGCCCCACATCTATCTCAGTGCGATGCAATTAGAGCTAATGCAGTTACACCATCATAAAACTGGTGTAACAGAAAATCAGCCCGAAGAGGTTTGCATCCATTTACGTGTTCATTCAGACTGTCCAGACATAATAAGGCTGTCCAGATTCTAATGATCAAAAATGCACATAGTTGGCAATAAGGCATATATATTAATTATAAGTGTGCAGTTCAAACATGAGCTAGTTTATATAAGAGTAATTAGAATCACAATTGACCTTTTGTAGAAACATAGGGCTATGCTTAATTCTAGCCACCAGCATTCAAAACATTTATTTAAATAGTATTCCTACTTCTTAACTCATAATTGTATATTTTTTGAAAATCATTTTACAGCAAACTGAAAACGACTTCTATCCTGTGCGGTCAAGGAAGAGAAAGCTCTGTTCTTTATACCAATACACTCAAATGCACAGGAAAATGGTCTAATATGCAAAAACAGAGTAAAAAACCATATATTTATTTTAAAACTACATGAATTGCCACCTGGAAAGCAGTTCTATTTACCCTTTATCTAAGAATGATCAAATAACGTCCAGTCATGCGAGACTCCCACCTATTTACTTCTCTGTTCTTCCGTACTATTTATTATTTCTTGTACCAGTTAGAGAAATCCCTTTCTTTAATGAAGAACACATATTTAAAGCACCGTGGTATCACTGCCTTCCATGATTCCTGGCACCCTGGGCTAGACCCTTCCGCCTGGTGCCTGGCAAGGCAGCGCCAGCCCCAGGGGTCAGGGAAAGGCAACGAAAGCAGCAGCTGGAAATACCTCTGCAGGAGGAAAATGGGGAAAAGTCCCCCTTAATTTTAGCTACCTTTAAAATCCATGGGTTATTTTGCAAGTCCTTCTCCATGCCAGGATGTCTGGCAAGAAAAGAGTGGGGATTTTGAGGGGATGGTTTGGAGGGTCCATGGGAGAGCAGGAATGTTTCGCATGAGTGGGGACAGCTGGGGCAAGCCCACCATTTGCAAACATGCCTGTGGTTATGCTTTCAATAGGTGGCACTTATGAATAATAATATGCATAATCTATCTTGTGCCCAGGCAGGAGAGAAAACATAAGTGGACAAGCCTGAAGGCATGGCCGTCTATTAAGGGTTGCTTGGGAATTCTCTGCAGAGTTAGGGCAAAACTGTGCTGCTAAACATGGCTGGGGGATTTGCATGTTTAAGAAAACAGGACTAATTGAAAATCCCTCTCTTCTGGATGAGTGATTTACATTTCTTACAAATCAAATTACAGAGGGTGAAATACAGTTTTGCTCTTTTATTGTTTATTTGATTGCAAGCTTTCATTGCTAACTTTCCTTTTTATTAAAGAGCTGTAACACAGACCATGAGAAAAAGCCCAAATCCCCTGGCCATGCTACACACCTGAAGTCTAAACCCTGCAGAAATACACAGTCCTGCTTTGTTCTGTGGCCATTTGTAGACACCTTGAATTAAGTACCCAGGGCTCAGGATCTAAGTAATTAAATATAAAAACAATGAGGAAATTGCAAAAAAACCCCCCACTCTCTCCTAGCTACCATTGCAAATGTAATCGAGGTCTATTCCCTCACCAGCAGTGAGGACAGTATATCATAAAAGAAAGATGTATTTGATTTTAAAGTAGTCCAAGAAATAATGAGGTAAGCATCTTGGGCTTTTCCCAGAGAAATACTCATCAGACTCACCCTTATCTTCTATCTGTTTATATAATGCCCTAGCTGCTTTCTTTTAAAAGAAAGAAAAATTGGTATTATTTAAAAAGAATAAGTATGTGTTTAATTCGGGTGAATCCACTTTGCGCTGCTAACCAGGGAGCAGCCACTGTCCAGATCCCCAGGGACCATGAGGAATGACCTCCACTCCCAAGGAGGAAACCCAGCCCAGGACACCACTCCCACCAGCTCAGAAACAGACCTAGTACAGAGCTGAGGAAGGAGGCTCTAAAAATCCAGCATTTACCTGCAAGCCAGGGGAGAGGAGCAGATAAGGAGGAGCTCTTCCACGAGACATCAACTTGCCTTCAGTAGGAGAAGGTCTATAGCTGGGAACACCGCAAACACAATGCTCGTTAGAAATGAGCACTTAAAACAGTAAGTGATTTCTAGATGCATGGCTCAGCTGATGGCTAACTCCAGCAGTAACAGCAGCCTCAGAGAGCAATAGAGACCCAAGTCACTACTAGGGCAAGAGCCCCCCACTCACCACTTATTTATCACACCTCAGACAACCCAGCTGCAGAAGATTATCGGAGTGCTGGCGTCTTAATTGCAAATGGCTGTATGAGGAGCAGGAAACCTCATTGCCTTAATATTAATAATAGGTGTGAGGGCAGGGGGGGTGGAATTTAACACTGCAAATCACAGATGGTGATTTTATAAGCCCATGTGCACAAAAGGCAGAGTGCAAGGAAAATTGGAGAAAGCAACACTCAGGGATACAGCATCAAACATTTCAACTTTAGTACTGCTGTTGGCCAAGCAAAGAATCTATTGGCATGGGAAGAAAACATATCTCCAGATCTTGAAAAAGCTATGGGAGGTTATGTGAAGGATGAATTCCCTGGGGCAGTTAAAAGTGGTTGTGCTCTGCTGAAATGTATTCCATCCTGGGAGTTAGCACAGCAAGTGTTCCAAAGATACCGTGGAGGATGAGCTGCCATCCCAGAGTTTTCCCACACTCTACCTGTGGGTGTTCCAGGAAAGCAAAATTAAGTGCTGAGAAGGAGAAGGGGGAACACAAGAAGAATCCAATATCAGGCTTTCCGCCGGCTTCTCTGCCGCTAATCGTCTCCATACATGTGAACTGGGTGCAAAAATTTCCCACATCAGAGCTGTAGCTGTGCATAGGTGTAAATTACTACACAAGGTTCAAGGCAGCACTTAGCCATGCCCAAGCTGCCTAATTAGCAGTTGTTAGTGTGGCGGAGCTATGAAGTGCTAATATTCAAATGTTATGACTGTGCTGCCTTTTGCCAAAATCCATAAAGTGTTTGGAAGCTGGCTGGTGTTACTGACTAAACTCTCTCTTCCCTCGCAAGCAGAGGATCAAAGGCAGCCGTGCTAATTAACCCTGCTTTTTAGCGCATCCATGGTGAAAATGTAATGCTGCACCAGGGCTGCTACCACAGCAGTGCCCGGCCCCGGCAAAGCCCCAGCAGGAGATGCCGCAGAGCTGCGCTAGCAGGTCTCTTGCTTTCTCTCTCAGGCAAGGCAGCCCCCTAATTTGGGAGCTGCAGTTCTGGGTGGTGAAGATGAAAAATCGAATATTTTTTTGTAGAACTGTTATTTTAAAACTAAGCCCTTCGACTCGTGCAGTCAACCTCTAAAACAAGGCCTACAGGACTGGAGAAAAGCAGTTGTGTAATATATAGTACTTGACATTGCCCATGGCTAAATATGGGGAACAAGATGTTCTCTGTGGCCATACCAGGCTTCCTTAGTCATATATGCTTTAATCTAAGCCCTGCTACGGGGAGAGATCCCCAGCCCCATTCTCCCTTCTGAGCAACAACAGCAGGGCGAGGAAAATGTGCATCCGCTGAAGCATGGCCAACGCGACACTAAGGCTTGGCTCTGCGCAGATCAACCCAGTCAGGCAGGAGCATGCCCTTGGTGCAGTTAATTTCGGAGTTATTTTCTAGGGTTAGCATCAAAGATGTTTCCTACTCCTGCACGCTGTTTACATCTCACTAATTTCATAAATGGCAGCGCATGTCTGACCCGCTTCTCCCCCGTTACGCTCATCCCCCAAATCCCCTGGAAAGCTCTGCATCGCACCCAGCTAGCGCAGCCCGTGGTGCGAGCCACCCCTACCCCGGCCACGGCCACCTTTGGGCAGAGAGGGCCACAGGCAAGGGGCTGCTCGGGGACCCTCGCCAAGGGTCCGTCTCCCCAAGGGATGGGAATCCCAGGCACCCAGCTCTGGCATGTGAATCCACAGGGATTCAGTCCAACCTACCTGCACTGATGCTGGCACCCAAATGCCCTGAGCTTGCAGCCCCCCATGGCTCTACAGAAGAGGTCGGCCGCGTGATCCCCACTTTGCAAATGGGAAAGAGACCTGCTAGAGAGAGCACGGCTTTCCCCAGGCACAGTAGCAGCACACCTAGGCAAAGCAGCTCAATTTCTTCTGTCGGTGGGACCACACTACCTCCTTCAGCCAGCCAACCTTCTCAAGAGAGGAGATCCTCATTTTATATCATCTTTACAACTCTTTTCAAATATCTCATAAATCCCCGAAGACTAATGCTTGAAATACGCATAGTTAGTTGACTAACAGACCTGGGTTTACCAACACAGCTTGATCTGAGTCCACCAAAAATGAGAAGCCCCACCGAACTTGGGCTTTGGCTTCACGTGAGGACAGGTTGAGGCTGTGGTGGGAAGAAGGGCTTTCCTCGCCCAGCACAGCCCTCCGGCCACGGCAGCCGGGAGGCCTCTGACGCCGGGCTCGGCAGGCGCGGGCATGGGGAGAGCTGGACGGTGCTGGAAACCCCATGTAACTCTTTGAAAATGTATCGCATAAAAAAAAGGTGACTTTTCCCAGCATCCTACAGTTAAAAAAAAAAAAAATTAAATCTCCTCAAAAGCAGCAGAGTCTCTCAGCAAGGCAGGCATCGGCAGAGCTGGGCTCAATCACGCTGCGCGGGAGGGGAAGTCCCTGTGACTGAGAAGCGAATGGGTGTCTGCAGCACAGCATAAATTAATACGGCAGCTGCTGCTTTTGCAGGGAAATCAAACCCCAGCCATTCCCTTTCACAAACAGAAACTTCACAGATGCACTATAGGATATTTCATTACTAAGTATTTTGAATTTTCAACATGAAAAATATTCCCTAGCGTTAGTTACATTATTTGTTTCATAGGGAGGGGATTAACATTCCTGGGGCTCAGAAAAGAGGCACATGCCACTGAAGCAAGCAAATATGATTATTTCTTTGTTTTCACAGGTCCTTGTGCAGGCGACTGCAGGTCTCGGAGATACACTTCAGGCCTGTGTCAAAGTACAGCATTCCTTCATTAGCACTTCAAGGGCTCTGAACCTGGGGAGGAGGAGGACTCCAGTCTCAGAGGCAGATTCTTCACCGGTTTACACCACGCAAGTGTGGGGTTACTCCTGATTTATGCTGGCATGGCTGAAAGTAGCACCTGTTCCCTTGTGTTTATGTCTTCTATAAAAGATTTAAAATTAAAAAAAAAAAAAAAAGAGACAGATTACTGTCTTATCCACACCACCATAACTCTGGAATAGCAAAACCGACTCCAGATAGTCAGAATGTCTTGGGGAGCTGATCTGGCCCAGTGGCTTTATTTCTGGAGCTCTGCTCCACCTCCGAATTTTAAAAATGATATGTTCATGCTCCGAGGCAAACCTCATTTTCCAGCTCAAACATTTTATGCAATATTTTAGTAGGCTGTTTTATACTGCTGTACAGTCTCCAATTTTAAGTATTATCAATAATATATTCTTCCATGTAACCTCTTTAACACTCACAATAGAATAAAATAAAAAACACATCAACAAAAAAATTGTCTCCGCTTGGCAATGCTGTGTGAATGTTAAATTTCCCATTTCACAATGCAGCCATCGCTATAAAACTCTGAGGGCGGATTAACGCTCTTCTGGTACTTCACTGTATCAGAACACGGATTTGCAGACAACAGCTGCAGCAAATTCCCTTGACTGAGAAGAATTACAAGTATTATCACCTAGATCATTAAACTGGGTTCATAGATTGCAGAATGTCTTCAATCAATTCATCTAAGATAACTTGAAGCCAGCTGGACCCCCTCAGTGAGAACTTGACTTAATTGGCCAATAAGTGGCTGGAAAAGGTGCATGCGATTTGATAAAATTACAGACTGCAGAAGTGATTACAGTTTGGAGAACCGCAGAGGGTAGCCTCTGGGTCAGCCCTTTTGGAGAGGGCTAAGTTAATGTCCACTATTAAGTGCTGCTGTGAAAAATGTTGGCCCACTTGGTGCTCAGATGTAAAGTGTATCCAGGTCATTCCTCAGCTGATGGAGGAAGAGATGTGCACATTTATCACTGCTCTGGCCTCATTTCTGCCTTGGTAATAGTCGTACACTAACAACTGCTGGCAGTTTCATGGTTTTCTGGGTACCCTTCATTTTATTGGCATAACTAAAATATTATCTGAGCAAAGCAATCCATCTGCTGAAGAAAAACACTTTCCTTCAATTATGTCCCCCGAGTCTTTTCTTAAGAAAGGTTAAAGCACCAGGAAGTTGAAAAATATACATTAGTTTGTTTTTATTCTTTCCAATCTACTGCAAATATGCTCGCTTGTTACTGGATAAGCGGTAGGTCTACATATTTACCACCACAAAATGTTAGGGAATATGCCTAGCTTTAGGAAAAGGGTAAATTCACAACAGCAGATTAGTGGTTAAGTACAAATCTTTATTTAAAAGCAATTGCCTATTTTACCCCCCCACAGAAAAAGATAGAAGAGATTGCATAAGCAATTTCTCCACGATTTTATATTTAATAATGAAATAGATTAGGTCATTTGCAGAAAAGCAATATTTTTAAAAATGGAGCTACAAAGAGTGCAAAGAAACCATGGCGTTACCCGATTGTGTTAAACATCATGGAAAAACAGAGCTTGATCCTGCTTGTGCTCAGCAGGCAGGGCTCCCATTGACCTTGGCGGGGGGCTACGGAACGCGGGTGCCTCCCAGGCATTAACCCTTTTGTTAGAGCCCACCCCAAGACAGGGCTTGCAATCACTTCTGCACCGATAGAGTGTATCTGCTGTGATTCCATGTTGCTGAGGCTGCATATTTTTCATGGATTGGATAATTTTCACGGGTTTTGTTTTGTTATTTTTAAATCCCTACCTTTTACAGAGCTAGCTCCAAGACTCAAATATCTGATGCAGATATGCAGAAGTAGCTTGGGCTCATTTCGAGGATTTTTTTGCTGATGGCTAAGTTGTTGTAATAGTAAATGGTGTAACATATAACCAAAAGCCTAGGGGTTGCATAGTTAGCTAGACCTGCACAAAACATAAATTAATGAAGTGTGGAAGGACAAGTTACACATTTTACCATCAAAACAGGGAAGGATGGGGCTCTGACAAATTGTTTTCAGGCTGCAGGTATTAGGTCAGAAAAGAATTCTACTTAAAAATAAGCTACAAAATGCCTACTTTCTTAAAATGCTTTCCTTTCATATGTTGGAACAATGGCCAGAATCCGGTTTTGTTTCACCCATAGACAGAAATTAGGTTGCCATTTGGTTGCTGGATCTCCTACCACATAACAGAACATATGTTTCTTCCCAAATAACCACCACACGAGTCCCGTCCCACTCAGCCACAAAGCACAGTCACCCAAGGCACAGGATGAGGTATGCTCTGTGGAGAACCAGTCTGCAGTTTTTGAATGAAACACCTATTCGTGGGAGCTCTCTTAAGAAAGGAGGTGTAAGGTTTAGTTTTTCCGTTACTGTGGGGAGAGGATGCCCTTTTCCAAACATTTCTGGTGAAAGCAATCCATTTTGGTCATGTAAAAATGGCCCTTCATTTTGGAATGTAAGGTAGGGAGTGAGAAAGAAACTAAAAATGGGTCAAAACAAAGTGGGATGGCTCCAGATTATCAATATGACCTTGCAGCAGTCCCTCTACCCCCACGCCAATTTTTGGTCGCCCCAGAATTTTGTGGAATAGATTGATTTTAGCCTGCAGTTCTGTGGGACTTGTGACCCTATCCTGGCCATGGGGAAGCTACTTGGGGGGACCAAGCTGCACGGCTGGGATGGGGACTGGCCCCAGCTTCTCCTGTTCTCTGGGATGTCCTTTCCCCACAAGGAGTTGTGTCTTTTGCCCTGTCCCTGCAGACGTGCTTGTTGCCTTCTGCATTCAGGATACTCACCCCAACCATCTGCGTGAAAACATGGTGCCCGTCACAGGGACAGAGAGATCATGGATGTTTCAATCCCTGGTCCTGCCACTCCAGTCAGGTATTTCAGTTAAATAGGTAACATTGTTCTGATGTCTTTAATGCTAGAAAACAGATTCGTCTTTCTTGCTGTCTTACATGGGAGAGTACGAGGGCTTTACCTGCACTGGCTATTCACGCTCTCAGTCCATGCACTAGCACAGGCAAAGCATTTTCCCCACTTAGCTCTTTAGTGTTGCCTTGCTGGCTAAGCCCTGATTTGAAAAGCCATTTCTAGGCAAATTCCGGCATTTTAAGCATTGCCCTCACTTGGCACAAAGATGCCGCCTGACAAGACTTACCTTTCAGTGCAGGATGGATGCCCGGGAGGCTGCTCGTCCTCTGCTCCCAGCTCTGCAAGAGTGGCCCCGCACGGCCAGGGTCAAACTGGAACCGCGTGGCTTCATTGCCACCACGTGCTCCGTGTGACCTTGGACGCGACGGCTCTGTCCACCAGCCTGTGAGCAGCCGGGTCTGCCATCTACCATGGGAGGAAAAGGGAAACTAATTGAATTGTACACGATTTAATCACATTAGCATCCCTAGTGCTGCCACTTTCCATGTCCCCACGAGCTCGTGCCACGTTTGCGGTTACTAGTGCTCCTGCACACCCCGAGGCACGGGGTTTCAGACACACGCTGAACTGTCGCTTGCAAATTTAGCAATCTATTTTTAAAGCAAACTAAGCAAACAACGGTGCTTTCTCTGCCTGTCATAAAGATCATTAAAGGAACAGTTGCTGGCAGGGATTTTGGTGGCAAACAGGCCAGGCTTGGCGGGGCAGGACCTTTGCTCCAGCTCATTGCTTTCGCACTGAGCTGAAGCGACGGCCCTCGATAGCCCGTCATGCCACCGGGCCTTCGTCAGGAAGCTCCAGCCAGCAGACCGGCATGGGCTGATCCAGCAGTCCCCAGAAAAGCTGTCTGAGAGCTTTCGCCTTCGAAGGGAAAAGTCCTCCAGGTCAGTCCTGCCACCCCAGGAGGAGAGGGCAAAGCTGCCACCCACTGTGGTGTTTTGGTACAGCCCTGTGACCACCTTGGTCTTTCCTCTTCATGTACAGACTGGAGCCCCGGCAGCCTGGCTGTGCTCGCTGCCACAGCTCTGGCATCATGCTGTGGGTGTTGCGGGATTCGGCATTTTCCTGAAGCAGCTCTGGCCCCCAGATCCGCTTGACCGCCTGAGAATGGCAGCCCCACTCTGAACAGCGAGTGTTTTCCTTGTCCTCGTAGTCATGAGCAAAAACTCAAGAGCTAGCACTAGAAAAAGGACACAAACGCATTTCAGACTTATTTTCTTTAACATTAAGGTCTTTAAGACCATCTGACTTCTCTGCTCCAGACTTTCAGTGATTAAGGACTGCAATGCTGACTACCCGTTGCCTACAGCTACGGTATCACCTGTTTTTTCTCAGGCTGAGCTGGGTGGTGCTGTGGGTGCCCCCATTTCGGGTGCCTCCACGGCGCAGTGCAGAGCCCTCAGCCCAGAGGAGCCGGGAGCCAGGGCAGCAGGACCACTGCCTGCTCCCGCACAAGGGGCTGCAGCCGATGGGTTTGAAGCCAGGCAGAGACCCCCAAGGTGGGGAGCTCCTCCTGGCACTGCAGAGGGTGGCTGGAGGAGGGGGACAGAGAGGAGCCCACAGCTGCCTAGATGTTGCATTCTCTCTCCTGCAGCCGGGTTGCTGGAGCTGCTCCAGCCACCCAGCCCAATATTCTCCATTTGGCTACAGCAATCACCGCAGTGTGCGGTCCAGCAGAGAAGACCCACTGCTGAGATCCCTGTGCTAAGCTAGAGGATGGAGTGGGAGCAGGCAGGTCCTACGGCTGAGCTATAGGCAAGACACTATTTAGTGTACCCTGCAGGTAAGGACCAGACCCACGCACTTAACCAAACAACGGAAATATCTGGGTCCCCTTTGGCACGTTCCGAACACGCTGCACTCCATCAGTATCTTTGGGGGAATCTATTTTCTTTAATTATCATTAGACACAGAAGTAACTCGGGTAACCTTTCCTTCCTTTTGTCTTTCAGGACCAAGAAGGTGGTGTAGAGAAGAGGCTATTTGTACGTGGAGAAGTCTATTTTCTGTTTACTTTGAAAAAGCCTAGTATTGACTTCCATTTATCTTCCAATAAGTCTTTGTCCAATGCGACTCGGAACATAATCTGTTCCAAGGGCAGGTGCTCCTTAATGAGATATCTGAAATCTCCTTTTTTTTATTTTACTCCATTCATTAAAAGGGAAAGAGAGGGAGAAAAAAAAAGAAGAGAGTTAGAAAATGGCATGAAAGCATATTATCAGTAAATTGTTTCCACTGTGTTTGTGACTGTTCTTAATGTTTTATGAATATGCTAAAAAATTTGCTCAGGCATTTTTCCTTGGGCACTCTAGTTAATTACTTATTCAGAGAGCTTCTACTCTGTTCCTTGCAAAATGTGTTGTGCATTAATTCTGATTATGTACAAAAACCCACCTGCAAGGAAAAACTCTGAATCAGTAATGCTGATAAAATGAGCAGCTCTCCTGGGGCTTTACTGAGAAACAGGATACTGGACAGAATTAGAATCTTGTAGCTAAGGCTATTCATAATGTCATTAACATAAAGGCAATTAAATGAGTTTTTAACCTACAACCCTTTATTGTTATTAATGAACATTAGAAAAACACAGGAGATAAAATTGGTAATTATCTCTGCACCAAGCTATGCAATAATGTGTTTAAATATAAAAACAAAACAAATGATTATTGTTAGTATTTTCAGTAGCAGAAGCCCCAAGGAGCAGCTCAGTCACATTTAATCACATGGTACTACACCAAGAGGGTTAATTAAACGAGGGCTTTACCTTCAGCACACTTGGTTATTCTGTTTAGTATGGAATCAACAAACAGAAACGCCAATCTGCAAAATATTCCAGGCGGTGCCTTTTCCTTCAGGTGAGCACCTTTATGAAAACCGAGAGGGGTTTCGTTCCCTCCAGGACAAGTAGTTGCAGTCCTGTAATCAAGTTTTTATTGTGGCGTGCTTTCAAAACCAATTCCAGAAACAACTGTATAAATCCCGGCACATAACCTAAGCTTACCGTTCTGTAAAAGAGAATTTGGGTATTTGAAAGAGACAAACATTTTACAGTAGATGGTAAATGTGGCTGCAGCACCACAGCACGGTGAAAGAGCCTCCAGTTCCATTTTTTAATGCAAACTATTGTATCCTCTACTTAAGCAGTCATAAATTACGGAGTATCTTCTAAAGGGGAAATACATTAAAGCTCAGTGAAATAGACTATGTCTAGATTTGAACTTATTAATTCGATTAAAGTTTTATGATTTAAATCTCCAGAATGGCTTTAGCATCTATCTTTCTTAATAGTTTTTTTAATGTATTGACATTGTTTTGGGGGTTCAGAAATCTATTTTCTAGGCAATATGTAGCTTAACAAATGACAGTTAATGCATTTTGTCTTCCACCTCAGTAGACAAAGCTTTCCCAAGGAAGGTGTCCCTTAACATGTCCAGATACAGCTCACAGAAGGGAGGAGCTGAAGCCGCCTAAGGACTGCGCAGGATCCAGCACCGGTTTCATCGAGCAGCACGTGTTACTGCTGTGAGACCCCTGTGGTCAGACGCTGCAGGCAGCTGCCCTGTCCTGCATCCCCGTGCCCCCCGTGTTTTGTGGGGAGCGGTCAGTGAAGCGGCAGAGTGGGGGATGCCGGCTGGGAGTAGAGGGGAAACAAAAGAAGGAAAATCCAAAGGGCAGTTGGCCGATGTGCTGAACGTAGGGATAACCAAGGACACCATGCCAACAAGGGCTGAATACAGGGGTGCAAAGGAGGCCTGACTGAAATGTAGCTATACAGCTACTTTTTCCCTAGAAGATATCCTTTCTGGGACTGCTAAAGAGATGTGAGAAAGCTTAAAGGATTCAGTCAAGAGGAAAAATAACCAAGGTGCTTCCTTTCTATTTGGGAATTCTGCCTAGCGAGACAGCAGAGGAAGCATTAAGAAAAGACAAACATGTAAAGGATGAACAAGTAGCAGCACAGGTTATAACAGCAGATACTGTCAGACAAACCAGCTGCTTCTTTTGACAGACATCCAGTGAGGAAGAAGATAACCTGACCACTCAGACATCTGAAAGACCTTGCAAAAAACTACTCGTTATACCTGAAACCAAATGTTTCATGAATGCAAGTACCTACATTTCACCCTTACCCTCAGAGCTGGATCTCACGAGAAGTAAAATCACCTACTTGGCTTAGACAGGACTCAAGTCTAAGGAAAAAGCCGGGTGCACTGAGAAGGCAGGAGCAGAGTGGGAGATACGGGAGGAAGCATCAGCAGAAATGTTTTTAAGTATAAAACTCAGATGGGACCTATCAAGGGTTGATGGCTAGAAGGGTACAGAGCCCAGAGCTGGAGGGAAAAAGCTGCTTTATGGCATGAGGCAACTGAAACAGGGCAGAGACACCGACAGGTATTTTTGATATTGCTGTTCAGCAGCTCCCAAGCCCTTTTTAAACATACACAGCCTTCTCCACCACCTGCATTGCCAGCAATGCGTGGGATCACTGGCACCGACATGCCGTGCTGTTAAAGAGCAAGTCATGGACAACCGTGGTATTATAACCAACAACTGCTTCAGATAACTTAACAGCTCTAAATACCCGAAAGGTTTTCCCCAACAGCTACAGATCTCTCTTCCTCCTGATGTAGAAGCTGATTTCACTTGCTTGTGTAAGCCTGCTATTCACTGGTGTAATAAGAAAAGGCCCAGGCTATTCAAGTGCTGTGTAGATGCAGAAATGATGTGCATACTAACCAGCTTCTCCAAGTAAAATAAGTATAGCTGGTTTAGCTTCTTTTGAACTGGAAGATGTTGTAGGAAGCCATTAAGCTAGGTGAAGTGTGGCGGAGGAGCTGTGGTGGAGGTGAGATGGCCTCCAGCGCTTTGTGTGTGAGCACGCAGTCCCAGCAGCGATGCGTGGTGGCACTGGGGAGAAGCACAGCGTCACTTCTGTCCCCGAGGCACCACGCTGGCAATGCTGCAAACACGCAGCCCCGCATCTTACACATCCCATCGCTTGGCAGCCTGCGAGCGTACAAGTAAGGGCCACCACACTGGAGCTCTTCTCTCTCTACCCAGGCAGCTGCCTTTGGGTGCTCTCTGCTTTTAAGTTCACTTTTAAGTTTTTCTGGGAAAAACAGAGTAGAGACACACAGCTAAGCAGAAGCACACACTGTGTGCTGGCTTTTGGGCATCCTTTTCTAGTCTTTTAATTTTAGATCACCAATTCCTGACTTACCTCTAAATTTTACCTTCTTCCCTTCACCGAGACAAGAAGCACAATGATCTTTAAATGCCCTGATCAAGCAGATGCTTGTTTGCATTGAAAGCTGCTTAGGAAAGGGCCAGGCTGGGCCATCCTGCTCCAGCCCCATGGCTCTGTGCACCACTGCGCTGGGAGGAGGCAGCATTGGTCTGCACACCCAGGTGCGGCACACAGCAGATGGGCACAACTACCATCCTTCACTTATACCTAAAAAAACCGAAAACCAAACCAAAAACAGGGTGGCAAATGAAATTTGGTGAGGGCAAGAACAAGGTAATGCCCATTGGAAGAAAAATTTCATTACACATACCTCAGAAGAGTTTAAAATTGCTGCAGCCACTTGTCATTTTGGACAGCTTCATCCAAGACAGCCATGCAACGCAGCAGCGATCCAAAAACACAGTGACGTCCCGAGGAGGAGTGGAGTGCTGAGAAGTGTCCCCCAGTTTCTGATATCAGCAACACCCAGGTCAGTACAAACATTCCTACTGTGCTCAGCTGAAACCCACAAACCTGGGAATAACCCACTGCTGCCGGAGATCGGCTCACTGGAACCATTCATCGAGGTGTCTGGTCGCAGCCACCACAGTGAGGGGAGCACACAACAAATCAGCCTATTCTAGCATGACAAATCCTATCTTCTTTATAAGCTTAGGCATGAAAGAACTACCAAGTCTATATTTTATTTATAGTATTTTAGTGGATAAATGACACTCCTGTTCCTTTTTTTTTTTTTTTGCCAGCTATCAAGTGTTTACAGTGACAACAGCCTGTTGTCTGTCATTCAGAGGGCTGGCACCTGTCTGGATAATAGCATGACTCAATATTCCTGAAGTACTAGATTTCTGTAAGAGAAGAAAAATCAATAAGTGTGACAAATGCTATCCATTAGAGCCCGAGAGCAGAGAGCAAATGATTACACATTTACAGTGTCATTTGTTTAATATAACAAGACTGTAAATGAAAATCTTACAGTTGAGTTTTGGGGGATAAAACATCCTTTCAAAGGAAAGATGACCATGGACCAGATCTACTTGACTTCCCAGGGCCAAGCAACATCAGCTGAAGCTCACTGTTCCCATCCTGCCAGGTGATGGTCCCTCTTGAGAGCAATAGATCCCCTACACACAGATCAGGGCAACAGCAGCCATCAGCATCAGCTCCCCATCCCAGGGCAGAGGCAGAAATGTCTTCTCCCCACACAGCTCTGCTTTTTCTTCATCAGGCTTCCCAGAGCAGAGCAATACATGCATACAGAATACGTTATATATATTGAAATCTCTATTTCAATATTTATAGATATGCTTATACTCAACAGTGTTTCTAAGCATTCAGTGAATATGGACAGGGGGAGGAAATTAAATCTGGCTTGTTTCAGGAGCATGGCCATCCTCCACTCTCCAGCTCCCTTCCCAGCCCTGGTCTCCTTCATTGTTTGGCTTTATGGCCTTGTGCCATTTGGTCTGATGTTTCTCTTCTAAATGGCATTTCAGCTTTGGCCTCCCTTACTGCCCAGCACCCTCTCCCGGATTAGCTCTTGGGTGCCATATGGTACAAATGGCCTGCCACACACTCACGCAGACAGTACTTAAAAACCTGCCAAACTGCTGCCTCTGTTGGCAGCCTGCCTGGTGGCTCCATGGGCTGCGAAGGGAGCGCGATGCTGCCTGGAAATAATTGAGATGGGGCTCTGCCAGGTCGCGTGCATCAGCCCTGGGAGCAGCACTCCCCTTTCCCCTCCTCTCCCCTACAGCACGGTCAGACATTCCTGCACACGCACCCCCTTTGCGACCGCGCCGCTTCCCTAACTGCCTTGCTTATGCCATAAAAAAATGGCACTTGTTTATCTCAACTGTTTTCCGCTTCATTGGGCGTACGCGCTGGGGAAAGAAGAGCGCGGGTCCCTGGGCTGCTCCCCGCACGGTGCCGCAGGGAGCCGTCCCAGCTCTTGGCCGCAGCAGGGCACCCGGCCGTGTGAGGATGGCTCCCGACCATGATGAGGAGGAAAGGCAAGGCAGCAGGACCACTGGGAAGTTGTTGAGGTTTCCTCACCTTGCCACAGGGGTCCTTTCCTAATGCATACGTATTCCTCCTCTCACAATGGCACGTGCACATCCTTAGCCGATTGCAGGAGGGTTGATCATTGCCCTGGAGACTCGGTCTGCAGAAACTGAAGAGAAGTGAGCCTTGTGGGAAGTTGGTAGAAGTTTGGCCACTAGTCTCAAAGGAGACAAAAATTGTATGAAAAAAAAAAATCAGCTAGAGCAGCAGACTTCTTCCAGTATCTCTCAGACAACACAGCCCTTTTTCCCCTCTCCTCCCGCCCTCTTGCAGCTTGACCAAGCCTCTGCTTTCCCTCATCCCACAGCAGTTCCAGCTCCACCTTCTCCTCTACCAGTCTGGACTGATGTTTTTGCTTAATTTTTTTTACCTCCATGAAAGTAAACTTTCAATCTTCTGGTTATTCTAGAGGCAGATACGTTCAAATGTCTGGGTCCTCTCGTATCAAACACCACCTTTTGACTTTGATCCCTTTTAGCTCTTTATCGGACTTCATTTCAAGGTTTTGGCTGAGAGCTCCTCTGGGGCCTCTCCAGCTGCAGGGCTTCTCCCTAGCAGCGGGCCACTCCTGGTCCCAAGTCCTGCGGCTATGCTGTGAAATGGTTTTCACCCAACGCCGTTTCATGAAAAACAGACTAGGTTGCTGGTCTGCCTAAGCACCCCCCTCCAGGGGACATGACCCACCATCCCTCCCTGGTGCCAGGAGCTGCGCGGTGGCCATGGCACAGACGGGCAGCGTGCCGGAGGCTGGCAGGGAGGCTCACGGGAGGAGCACTTGGAGCCCATTAGGGCTGCCGAGGCCCTGGACCCACCAGCTCCCTGAGGCCGTGGCAGCTGTGGACATGCTTGGTGGCACCTGGAAAAGGTCCTGCCTGAAAACCCTGGCGTTGGCGAGAGGTGCCATTTTCCAAACCACTCACCTGAAATCCAGTCATCCATCTCCTTGGGGCTGCCTGTGAAACGAGGTTGCCTCAAGCATCTGCAAACAGCTGATAACACAGGGTCAGGTATCCAGCTTCACTTATGGCTGCAGAGGAGGGGAAAACTTACAACTTCTCTGCCACTTGCTATTGGGCAGATAGGTCAGTGGTTTCTAATACAATGCTGCTCCTTAAAAGACATCATTTTGTATACTGGTATCTCGCCAACTCCAGATACCCTCCAGTAGAGCATCAAATTTGCAGGAGCCTTCATTCTTCCGAGACTGGACTTCAAAGCTGTAATGTTACCTACATGTATTTGTGTGTTATTTAGCTTTTGTTAGACTAAGCTTTGCTCTTCAGTCGCAGTGGGGGAGTGGTAGAAGAAAGGCAATATTAGAATTAAAAAAAAGTATAAAAGGAAAGGCAGGATGAAAACCTCTCTGACAGATACTGGTGGCTGCATTGGTAGTTCCCGTGCAGCGGTGAAGAAAGCAGCAGCGCCGTGGTTCTGATGTATTCTGGTGAAATATTTGTATGATGTGCCTACACAAAACTTCAGATGAAACAGTCTCTTTATAAGCTTTTGATAGCAAGGAGAGAAGTGGCTTTGCCATTACTTCTGTTTGTGAAATTAAAGCAATACTGAGTCTTGGTGTTCCTGGATGGAGCCGCTGATCATCGCAGTGACAGCCGAACTAGCTTTGCTTGTTTGTTGTTTAACTTATGCTAAGGGGAAAGAACCTCTTTGCTGTCATTGTATCGTGTGATGTGGTAAAACACAACCCATGCCCAATGTGCGCAGAAGTTTCAAGCCAGCAATATTTATTACCCATGCATATACAGTACATATTGCTGCTTTGCTGTCAGTGCTGCTTGCGGTGCTTTAGTGAAAATAAAAGGGCATTTGTATCTACAGTGCCACAATATGCTTTGACAACATGGGTATTGCAAGGGCTGTAATATGGTTTGCTAATGTACCACATGCACACGGGTGAGACGAAGGCTCTACCACAAATGCCTGGAAAGACTTACAGTATGTGAAAGGAACCCCTACGAGTGACTTTTGTAACCTCTTGCTATAAGGGCAGTGCTCATATGCCCAGATGCTGCCCTGGGCATTCCTACTGTTGGCAGCAAGGAGCAGTAGCTCCTGGGAAGCCTTGCTGCCTGCACAGGTGGCTGGGGTGCATTTGGGGTGGAATTTGGCCAGGACATGAAGCTCACTAAGAAACGTCAGTTGATCAAAAGCAGCGAGGGCCTGACTAGTCATCTGATCCAGGAGCTTATATCATTAAACAAGTTCTCCTCTCCAGACTCTGCTTGTGACATGGGGCAGGTGGTTAATCCCCTCCCTGTCTTCTGGGCTACAGCCTTCCCTGGGAACCTGCTCTCCTGCCCCCACAACCATTTGGATCACATCGAGTGACAGCGGTGATTCCCACCTCCCACGCATGTGCAATGCCAGTTCTTGTGTATCTCCAGCTACAATAAGATCTCTGCGTACAGACTCGCACCAAGCCCAAAATCAAATCTCAAAGACAGAGGAAAATCAGCTTATGCAGAGAGTGGGTTCCTGTGCAGACAGACAGGCACCTTCTCCTTTGGAAAGGGTAGGTTTCCTTACCCATAAATTCTACTTAAACGTAAGAAAAAACTTCTTTACTTTAAGAGCAATCAACCTCTGGAACAAAGGGGTTGTGTTGACTCCGTCCTTGGAGATACACAAAACCCAACAGCACACGGACCTGGCTCTGCTTCTTAGTGGTGGGTGGTTGGACTAGATGCTATCTTTGGCAAGGCATCCTTGCCAGCCCCAGCTATTCTGTGACTCTGTTTGACTCTTAGGATTTTATGGTGGGTTTGAACAAAAGACAAGACAGAGACCAGAGCGTTTAGGATTACAGAACTGCAGACTTGCTTGAGGCACATATGCTCATGCTCTAATGGTAATATTGAAGGAACAGAGGTGAACAAACGTCTTGGGCTGACACAACTGGCTATGAAGAAATCCAGTGCTTGTTTATAAAAGGACACTCATCACAAGCACTCAGTGACAGTCATGCACTTGCTTGAAATCTCTGGACTAATTACATTAAAATGCATTTGTGTGCAACATTATTAAACCAGATGTTTTATTAAAAATGCCACAAAACCTTCCAGACCAGGCTTAAGGAGAAACCAAGCAGCTGTAAGAACCCCACAGGTTCACTGCAGTTTCCTGGGCTTTAACAGGGTGACTTGTCTACCAAATAATTATCCATCTCACAGAGCTCAAAATGCATTAAATTCTCCCCCAAACTCAGTTGTTTTAAAATTGGTCCAATGTTCACAGGCAGAAATTGCAAAGAAAGAAAAAACACCTGATACCTTTCTTCTTTCTTTAGCCTCTGATCTTGAACCTGAGGAAGCTGTGAGCACTAATGCGCTTGGGAAGAAGCCTCAGGCAAGGCTAGGCAAAGCATGTGTGTGTTAATATTACATGATGTTACTCTCATCGCAACCTATATGTCGAAGCCACCTCCCCTACGTATGGCTGGTCGTGCCTGCTGTAGGGGCAGCACTGGCACTGGGGGATAACTTCCTGCTCTGGTCCCCGAAATCACAGAACTTCCCAAGTCCGAGGGATGATTAGAAGGGAAACGTGGCAGCAGCCAGGCCACGCTGGCAGCTAGCAGCTACCCAGGGAGCAGCTGCGGGTTCCCAAACTCTCTGGGGTTCACCACCAAGTTTGGGGCTTTTTTTTCCCCCATAACATTAGCATTTTCATCTCTGCAGTGGGGCAGGGTGCTAGCATGCATAAGTGACAGAAAATTCTCCGAAGCAGGCACTGCCTGTCTTTCATTCCCAAGGCTGCTGTCCTGCAGCCCCTGCCCGTGAGAGGCAGGTAAGCCAACAGTTACCTTTAAGCCCCCACTCAGCGCCCTGACTTCATTACTTCTTCAAAAGCTGTAAAACATCCTCTTGCAGATGCCTTTGCTGGTGGGCTTGGAGGGAAGGGAAGTTGGAGCAGAGCTGTCTCCTTCCACAGAGCAGTCGTCAGAGCTTCAGTCACCTGAAAAGTGAGAAGAAAAGGGATTCACATTTAGTAAGACTGTCTCCTCAGCTACTACTAGTTTATTGTTTCCCAGAGACATTAAGGAACTGGGACTTACTGGGATCAAGCAGCACAGGAGTCTCTGTGCTCTCTAAAGCAAATGGAGAGCTGCTTTCTGTGTTACAGCTGATGCAGCAGTTGTCACTAGCTTTGCACTTTCTTGACTTGCGCTACCTTGAGAAGAAAAGCACTATTTTCCTTTGTCTGCATGCCCATCTGTTAATTGGTGACAAGCGCAATCAGCCCCCCCAGGAGCCCGTCCGAGGTGCGGGGCGCAGCGCTGCTCCCACCAATGCTGTTATCCTGGGAGTCAGCCCCATTGGGAAGTATAAACCTGTACCAAGGAAACCTGCTACTGGTAAAGCAGATTTTTCCTGCCTGGTTTTCTTCCAGCTACAAGGCACCACAGAAGGACAGGCCTTAGTATTGCAACTATCTTTTAGGCTGCTTCCTTCTCACTGAATATGTTCCGCAGAGCTGTTCTTTTTAGTCGAAAACTGCGTGTGTTACAGACAAACATGTATTACAATTGAGAATATTTGATTGGACATTGATGAGACTGGAACTAGAAAACACTGCTGTAATAGTTGAGATCCCTGCACTGAAAGGACATACTGTTAACTGAAGTAAATATGTTGCTGTGAATTTCTGACTTAATTGACAGAACATTTTATAGTGTGAACTTCAAAATCTCATTAGGAATGAATGAAGCTGAGGCTATGTGCCTGTAACATTTTTAATACCAACATATAGTCAGGCCTACTTGGAGTTGAAATCATTTCTTGATCAAGCAGCTGAGAGATTCCAATGTAATTTAATGCAATCAATTATAATTCTTCATGCCAATATGTAAAACTGAATTGGATTAAAAGAAATACCATCTCCAAATTGTGGCCTGACAGACAAATCCCAGCATTTTCAGCGGCTCTTAGTTCACATTCATCCCTGACGTGCCTAAGCTAAAGGAATAAAGGCATTTTTCTACGAACGTCAGAAGCGTGAGGCACCCAGGAGGCCAGCTGGGCAGCACGGGGTGATCTCACCATGATTAAAGTGCTCTGTTGGTAACTCCTTCTCCCCTTTGAGGACACTACATTTTGGCACTTGACTACGTTACCCCTGTCATACTCACTCTTATTACGGAAGTATGACTTAATTCTCAACAGCTTCAGCAATAATATTACAAAATCAGGCATAATGAAAAGGTCCTCCAGACATTTAATGCCTGCCTCTTCCTGCTCAGCGTGTGGCCATACATTGCCGACATGGCAGCATCCATAAATCCCCCAGCCGAGGTGCATGGCCCACCCTGCACACGTAAAGGTATGGCCGCTGCTGGCTGCGCCCCGAACTCACACCTCTGCTCATTGTCCCGGCAAAGGCAGGTTGGGCTGTCAAGATGCACAGCCACGTCAGCCTGCTGGGAAGTGGGCTTTGCAGCCAGACCAGCCTGTTCTTCTTGTGAAAGGGTGGTCTCCTCAGCCAGAAGTTTGGAAAGCCAGCGTTTGGAGGGATTACATTTACAAAAGTCATTTAACCAGGAATACCTCGCACAGATACTCTCATTTGAAGATGAGCAACTAGTGGTTGGGATAATATGACCGATGAGGGTCGAGCAATTTTTTTTTTGCAAGAGATTTAGGGGGCAAAAAATCCCATCATAAATGGTTGGTTACCTCTTTTGGCAAAAAAACCTGTCTAAACAAATTACTGAATTATCTGAAACAAACCCAAGCTGTCCACCAGCATCTCGGGCCCTGTGCTCAGCTAATTCATTACATTTGGACATCTGACCTTTTGCTGCTTGGGAACCTGTGGGCCGGCACCATCTCTGTGCTGCAGCACCCCAGGAAAGCGAGGCTGGGGGAGGCACCCAGCCCCTGCCTGCAGCCCTGCCGGCAGCGGCACCCCGGCCGCCCCTGCTTTCCCTGTCCTGGGCTGGGGGCTTCACAGGACGTGCAGCTAGCCCTGGCCAGACCTCACAGTGACCCCCAAAAGCTGAAGGCACAGAAATCTGTTCACATTGCTGGGTTATTCATTCACGGTTTCCTTCTGAGTTAAAGGGATGCCTGGGAGCTGGGGCAATCCTGTAATATCTGCTTAGTCCACCAGTACACAAATTAAAATATCTGACAGATTGCTAATGAGCTGATGTTGGAATGACTGGATAGTCTGTTATCATTTGGCCATTCACAGTTTCTTCAGCAGCCCATCTGTGTGTGTGCCAGGCGCAGCTACCGGGGAGCAGCCTGGGACAGTTCCTCCATTTACACCTTTTGCCATTATTGGCCTTCGGGAAAGGCCTTTAGCAATTAAAGTTTTTATCAAACATATTGTCATCTTTCCCACCCTGTTACTAACCCCCCTGCACTGCTACAAAAGGTCTGCTTAACAGCAGGCTGGAGACGTAGCTATTTTGTACACATTTCAGTACCTGAGCCCCATGTTTGTGCTCCAGCCTGGCAGCTCAGATCACATACCATGGCGGATGCGCAACACTGCGCAGGCAGCTCACCGCTTTCTTCCCAAGCAAAACCCACCAAATTAAATCCTCACGCATACGGGCCAGTTTCTGATAGACTTGCTTGCATTACCCAGTGTTTACATGTACTTACACATTTGTTTTGAGGTCAAAAAAGAGAAAACGACCCTGGAAATCCCACACGATGATCGATTTGGGCTATCGGAAAGCAAGCGCCCTGCCTGCAGGCAGCGCAGCACCAGTCCCAAAGTGTTGTCCCACAAATGAGGTTCATCTACCCAGTGTGCAAGCCAATAACACACAGAGTCGAGGTATTTTCAAACTAATTTCACTGATGTGCATGTATGAGTGCCTGTCTCAAGACAGCACACCATTGTCTCAAAAAGTCTCACATTTATACACTTAACTAACACATATTCGTTGTTATTTTCGTTAATGATTGGTTCTTTCTTCTTCACCCCTCATGTAAATTAGTGTGCAGGTTCTGTCTTCTTCCTTCACTGTCTTCTTTTGAGTAGGTGGTATCATTTGAGTAGGTGGTCAATGGGTCGGTGGTCACGATCTCCCCCTGTAGGAATTACCTTTTACCTACTTCTTCCCTAATCTTGGCAGTTCCAAGAGGTTCTTCAAGGTTTATTGACCAGACCGCAATCCATTACCTTTTCTGACATAAACATAAAGCCCCATTGTCTAGTAGTTAGTTCCTAAGCCCTAAATCACATCTACTTATTGTTTCCCTATTTTAAATATTAACTGATGGGGGCTGTACACAGGACTTTAGCAGCTCCCTGGTTATTTCAATCCTATTATACATATTAATTGATAAAAAAAGGACCAAGATTGCTGGGGAGACAGGTGCAAACTGAGGACAAGCGCTGGATTCTCCTACTTACTTGGCCAAAGCGCTGAGACCCCGTGGAGAGCTGCTGCTGGTGTTGGACCGAGTCAGCCGGCACACCAGGGTATCTGCAGGGCAGAGCTTCTGCAGAGGCACCTGCGCCGTTTCAACAGAGTTTGTGCGCAGACGTCAGCTGGGAGGTAAAACCCTCTGTAAATGAGGGATAACTGGGAAAACACAGAGCAAAGAAATGACAATCTGAAGGAAAAAAAAAGCACTCCTATGATTTGTTTCTTCAGAAAAGTCACAGAGCAGCTGGGCACAGCTGAAGCAAACTGTGTCTCACCTCAGAGGCTGCCCTGGGAGAATCCCTTCAGCAGAAGCAACCCCACAGCCAGGGTCCTGCCTTCAGTAACTGGATGGAGCCCCTTGCTGCTACACACACTATCCAAACTGCTTCAACGAACAAAGGTTTGTGGGATCAGGCCCACACACTCAGCAAAGGCTTCTGCCTAGTGCTACCTAATACCAGGGCAAACACAAGAAATGAAAGATTTCTGCGGGAGTCCTGGTTTCACACTATGTGATGGAGAATTAATTTTTTTTCATTTGCAGCATCCTTTATAGGCAGAAAGTGAAGACGTGCATTACATTAGCATCCGGTGTCAAAAACTGCTCCCTAGGGAAAAGGGATGAGGAATGCTTATTTCTCCCACAGAAGACCAGAAGTGGGCTTGCTGACTTGGGCCCAGTGCCTTCAACCTGTTATACCTTCAAAATTCCCAGTGCCTGTGAAGGTCTGCATCGACTGCGGTTTCCTGCAGGCTCTGCAGCAGTGCAGGCCTCAGGGTCACAATTCTGTCCACCTAAATTAAGATGAAAACAAGAAAGTAAATAGATTAAGAGGAGATTGGGTGGGTTACATGGCAGCTCTGTACGTGGCAACTTGTTCAGCTGCTTTGACAAATGACTATCCTCACATGCAATCACTCACACTGGAAATCTGAAACACAACTGAACAACAGTACAAGGAAAGAGAGCCAAAACAGGGCAAACAAAGCAGAAAAACAAGAGGTCAGGCCCTGATGAACAAATTCCCTTTTTTCCTTCAACTTGGAAAACTCTGGCAGAGCAGTGGAAGGTGCTTCCAGGCAGAGGCAGAGAAGCGCAGGCATCCCTGACCTTGTTTGGCAGTATTACAAGAGGTCATATTTTCAGATGGATGATCTGATCTCGAAACATTCTCCAGTGTAATGAGTACAAACAAGCTGTTCTTCTGTGTCTCTCTCAGCTGTGTATTTCTGTGCTTTCTCTGGTTTTTAATGGAAGGAACAGCCTTGTGAGGACTGCAGAAAGCAGGAGGAAGCTGAGCAGCGTACCACCTCTTCACCGATGGGTCACCAGAGTCGCTGGGCCAAAACCACACAAACCAAAGCGCTCTGTTCAGCCAAGGAGTGCAGCAAGCACCACTGCCAGCTTTTCTATGCTGCTTCATCTGGCTGGCCAGCCCGGCAAGGGGCAGGCATAGCCCTGATCAGAGAGAAGGGGCCATACATCGCTCTGACCTGGGAACACCCATGCTGCGGCCAGTGAAGCTAACTGAGGGAGATGATAGGGTAAATTTGTTCTGACATTATCACAAAGGGCTCCTTCCAGGGCCAAAGCAGGATTCAGTATTGCTCTAGTATCTCCTCTAGCTTGTCCAGTAGCCCGAATACCACACAGCGTGCCCACGGGGGTGTCGCTGCATGTAGCGCGGCAGGCGGCTGGTAGCCCTGCTGGTGACCAGCACTATCCTGCCAGCAGCCGGGCTCTGCCGGGCAGCGGCAGCACTGCCAGTGAGGCAAAAGCAGCTGGTGACACTGGGCTGGCCAAGCTACACAGTGGGGCAGTGCCGGGCAGGGCGCTGGTGAGAGGCTGGGACCCCCAGGAGGGGTGGGCAGTCTTCACCCGCCCAACGCCTGTGCCTCCGCTGGGGTACGGTGTGCCACCCTGGGGGCACACAGCATCTGCTCCACACCTCGGTGTCCCCAAACCAAGACATCTCACCGGCCTTCGAGGGCTGTTGCCTTCAACAGAGCCGAGGGAAGTGGCTTGGTGAGCTGCTGGGGCAGGCAGACCAGCGAGGCGGCGATCCACAGTACCTCCTGGAAATATGCTCTGTGTCCTCGGCACTCAACAGGGAAACCTCAACGAGCACAAAACATTCATCCCTAATAAGAACACACGCAATAATCACCCTCCCTGTGATAAATAGATTATAGGGGATTTCCCTGCCTTTTTTTCCCCACACATAATCATTTAACCCGTTCTCAAATCACAAGTTAGCAAGACTCCATGTGAATGCTGCGGTTTTCGTGTTATGAATCTTGGGTTAAACAATTCTTTCTCAAATAAATACTCCTTTTTCAGTTGGCACTGAAGCTTTTGTTGTTCACAGTAATCAAGCTCCCAGTCGGCTAACCTCTCACCTAACATAACGTCTTCATCTTTCATTTGAACAAAATTTATCATCCATAAGCAAAGACAGAAAATGTGTGAATGTCTTAAGCTTATGTAAATTAAGAGGCTATGCACACCAGTCCTAAAAATAGTAGATAATAACAAGCATTTCTTCAGCATACTATAATTATGGGCCTGCTGTCATGTCTTCCATTCTCTATAAGGTCACAGTTGTATTATACAAAATTTACAGTATATTATCAGTTAAAAACACAATAATTAGCAAGCACGCATCTTCCATCTTCAGCACCAGTGATAAATGTTCACAGTCAAGGCAAAAAAAAAAAAAGCACATTGTTTTCTTTATATGGACAATACACACTTAAATTTAATCATCAACTTCTGCTATCCAGCGGGCGATATTCTTTCGCTATTATAAGGCTATTTGCCAAGATCAGAGTACACCCTTGGGGTGAATTCATCCTTAATGAAGAGACAAGGAGCCAAATCTCTCACTATCACATCACTGACATACACTTAAACATATTTCTCTTTAAACTTCGTAATTCTGTATGACTTATCCTAGGATAACGTCTGGGTGAAAATCTCAGGCGTTATTTTGAGCACTATAATAAACATTTGCATTTAACATTGCAAATTTTTAACTCACAAAATTATATGTATTGAGAGAGTCTCTCCCACAACGTGTGTCATTTTTTGGCTTTCTTGCATGCTGGAAGTTGAAAAAAAACAAGGGGGACTGCACCCAGACCACGAGTCCCACAGCTTCTAGCAAAGGCCCCCTAAGAGGTTGCTGGGCCACCACATTGTCCCATCGTCTTGATCTGGCCACTTTAGATTTCCCAGGTTATAATGGCCAACTGGCAGGCATAGCTGTTGCACCCTCACCAGCCACCATGTCACCTGTGGTCATTCACAAAACAGGTGGTCTAAAAAAATCTTAAGAAGAGATCAGGACAGGTGGCCTTTACTCTTTGATGACCAGATCAAAGATTAAAAAAAATTGAAAAAGTTTGTCATTTTCTCCATGAAACAAAGAAAAGAAGACAGAAAGCTTTCTATTGAAAACATGAGCAAATAAAGCATTTCCAGATTGTGTATCTTTTGACTGCATTTAAGTAAAACTAAAAATGAAACATCAAAATGTTTCATTTCAACTTTTTCAGCAAACAAATAAAGCTTAGGAAATTCACAATCATGAAGTGACCAAAACACTATCCAGCGCGATTAAGAATTTTGCCATGGGTGGAGGAATTTGCTAATTCTGCTCACATCCTTTGCCCTGAACCCCTCTGCAGCCACTGTGGCAGAGATTGCCGGTGCTGTGGGGAGCCGGCAGCCGCCAGGAGAGCCAGAGGAGCCCAGGCTCCGGCAGGCACCGACACCATCTTTCATGTCGTGCCAGTGAACCCAAGGCCCATCTTGTAACAACTCTGCCTCTGATTTCTAAGCCTGTCCTAAATTGCCTTTCTCCCTCCATATGTCGCTCTCCCCAGGTCGTGCTCTGCTGGGCTGAGCAGTGCTTGAGCTAGCAGCCAAGCAGACAGCAGAGCCCAGCACCAGCACAGGATGGGAGAGGACCCCTGCGAAGCCCTGGGGGCTGGGTAGCAGCCGACAGCACGCTCACATCCCAAATATGACAAGCCGCATCTCAGGCTACGTTAGGAGGACTGGGGTCAACGAGACTTAAACCAGCCGCTGGGCAGAAGGCTGCAAAAGGAAAAGGTTTTGCAAGTCTTGCCAGCGAGACTGGAGATGAAGACAGCACCCAACAGCCCACAGAAGTGAGACGTAGTGTGGATCAGCCAGGCAGCATCACATCATCAGTATTTAGAAAGCACGCACCCTGCGTACGCTTTGGGCTGGCACTGAGGTTCAGAGCAATACTCAAGGACAAAGGAGGTCATGCATAGGAAGCTCAGTCAAAACTGGCTTAAGCCTCAAAAATAGGAATAGCCTTCATGTAAGGAGTATCTTGTTACAGCAAAAAACCAGAATGAACAGGAAAATGCATATTCTTAAGATTTCTTTCGGAACATCCCGAATTGTGTAGGTCCTGTGTGAGAAATTACTTAAAGGGCAAGTCTGTCTTTTCAGCTCTTGGTGCTTCAGATGGCACAGCCTGCATGCAGAGCCCAGGCTGAGCAGCCAGAGCATCTCCCTGCACCTCTCCTGCACCCAGCCCTGCCACAAGCACTTGCTCACTGAGCACCAGGCTCTGCGGGCAGAGGCACACACCTCCTGTGCCTCCTGGGACCCCACCAACACCGGGGAGAGCCTGCTTTGGTGCAGCTGTGGACAGATGGAGCTGAATGCTTGTGTAAGTTCTATCATCTCACTCATTTCTTCCACTAAATTGACAGTGCTGTCCCTAAGAGCTTGGCTTCTCCTCCTGCCTGCACCGGTACTCTGGACACCCACAGCCAACACATGGACGTGTGGATTTGTACAGTTGATACCACAAGCAGTTCCCACCATGAGCAATAGACACCAGCACCTCTACTCTAAACCTTATTAGTGTTGCAGTATATAGGGGGCGTTCACCCCAAATACGAGCTCTCCCTGTTCCTCTGCATGCCAGGTAGTGCACAATCAGAGAGGTACAGACTGTGGGATTCAAAGGTGTGGGTGATCCTCCAGGCTCTACCCATGTTGCTCCTTCAGCCCTCATGTTTTTGTGGGCTGGGATTACTCCTGCTCAGATGGGGAGCTGTCGTGGTTTAACCCCAGTCAGCAACTAAGCACCACGCAGCCACTCACTCACTCCCCCCCACCCAGTGGGATGGGGGAGAAAATCGGGAAAAGAAGTAAAACTCGTAGGTTGAGATAAGAACGGTTTAATAGAACAGAAAAGAAACTAATAATGATAACACTAATAAAATGACAACAGTAATAATAAAAGGATTGGAACGTACAAATGATGCGCAGTGCAATTGCTCACCACCCGCCGATTGACGCCCAGCCAGTCCCCGAGTCACGATCCCCCGCTCCCACTCCCCCCAGTTTGTACACTAGATGTGGCGTCACATGGTATGGAATACCCCTTTGGCCAGTTTGGGTCAGGTGCCCTGGCTCCATCCTGTGCCAACTTCTTGTGCCCCCCCAGCTTTCTTGCTGGCTGGGCTTGAGAAGCTGAAAAGTCGTTGACTTTAGACTAAACACTACGTAGCAACAACTGAAAACATCAGCGTTATCAACATTCTTTGCATGCTGAACACAAAACATAGCACCGTACCAGCTACTAAGACGACAATTCACTCTATCCCAGCTGAAACCAGGACAGGAGGCTCTGCCAGATGTGGTCCCCACCATAGTCCCCAAAAAGAGTTTGCTGGCTGCTTGCTGACAAAGGCGCTTGTGAAATAGCTGCATGAATCTGAAAGCTGGTGATAGTTAATACACAGGGGGGAAATGAATCATCCAAAAGACCAGTACAAAACTGAAAAAAAAAAAAAAAAATTTGAGTTTCATTGGTGGTTTTATAGCCAGAGCCCAGTCCCATACCCCTCAAAATGAAGTAGATTTGTGCCACTCTGCTCCATGAAAGCCAGGTGCCGTTCTTAATGCTTGAGTGACTTTTTAAAACTTAATTTGAACGCGTGTCAAAGGAATAACAGGAATAGTAATGCCTGTCACTGCTGTACGTCATTACCATCAGTTTCTTAAAGCAAGGGCTAAAAACCCACGTAATTTAACTCCTTTATGCATTGGTAGTGGTCTCCAAGCAAAAGCATAAGCCACTATATGGACGAACATGAAATCACAGAGAACCGTGACCATAAGGGAGAGGGATGCTCTTGAGCCCTTCAGTGCCACCCTGTAGCACAGGGAGAGGAGCCTCGCCATGACGGGTGCCTTTCAGCTGAGAGGCACTGGAGGTGGAGGGGTGTGGATCCTACCTGCGTGGATGCCGAGGTTTTAACCAATGGCATAGCACACGAGGAAAAAGCCTTACACGCCTAACGACTAGAAGGGGAGCAGAAGAACGCCTTCAGCGGCGTCTCACTTGCACGCCCCCCTCAGCGGCTGCAGGGCGCTGATGCACGGCGTGCCCCGTAACAGCAAAGCCAAGTCCTTTCCTTCCCCCACGCCTGCCTCGCTCAGCCCGGAGCTGCCAAAAAGGAAAGCGCACGAGCAACCATACGCCCAGGTCCCTCCGGCCAGCGCAGGGCCAGCCCCGCGGCTGCGTTTGACACACCGCCCGCTGCCCAGCTCACGGGGCTGCCCCAGCCCAGCCAGAAGGTGCCCCAGGGCACGCAGGGACCCCCTGCCTGCGGTTTGGCCCTGTGCAAGGCAGGCACAGGCAGGGACCCGCACGCACAGAGGCCAGGTGGTGGGAAGCCGGGGATCCTGCCCACCTCTGCTCAGGGGCAAGTCCTCTGCAGCGCTGCAGCTTCACCAGAGAACCACACGCAAGGTTGGGAGATCGGGCTTTTCTCTTCGGGTGCTTTGGAGCAGGAGACATGATGGCTTTTGTGGGAAGCCTCACATTCAGGGCAGTGTGGAAATACGAAATAATATCCGCAAATGCTTTCTTTTTTATCACTATCACACAGAAACTTTGGCCTGCCTAGGTTCACGTGAAAAGAAAATCCCGTGCGGTTGAGCAGAAGGCTCTGTTCTATACAGGGTGTGAGAGTGGGTTTTAAAGCCAAACTTCGAGGAGAGAATGCTGGGCACTATGAACCTCCTGGCAGCATCATTGCCATCTCCTCCAGCCCAGGTTCCCCTTTCCTCCGATGGGATCGTGCAACCTGGTCTCAGCCCAGGTGAGTACCAGACCCAAAGGCGTTACCTGGAGTCAGGACAGGGTGCCTGACGAGTGATGCTTCAGAAGTGAGCGCCGTGCAAGTGCACTGCTGGAGGAGAGTCAAATGAGCGTGCCGTACCCGTGTCAGCTGCTGGCTGGTGATCCCTCTCTGACACCCTTCCCCAGAGGACTGCATAGATAAACACCCTCTATTTGAACAAGACCAATGACAGCGAAATTGCTTGCTTGCCTCTAAAAAGACTGTAATAATGTGCATCAAGGGAGAGACCCATGGTTTGACAGACTTCCTTTTCCCCCAGAGTGAAACATAAAAATACATTTCAGTAGCAAGGAGAACACGGTTTGAAGTGCATCCCTAGTTAATTATATCCAAAAGAGTAATAAGAAAATAAACTATTAAATTTTAGAACTCCCTCTTTAAAGTATTAAGCATTTCGTTACTGTGGTGCAGTTAAACCGCACACTGAACAACGCTTTGAATTGCTTTATAGGAAGGTAACGTAGGGGTCGTCATGAAATAAGATGTTCTAGATAAATCCCATTCCATACAGGCCTCTAATATTGAACAAACAACACGACCCATTGCTTAGCTTTAGTACAGCATTTGTTTTAAAAATCTAACGTTTACAGCCAACATTCGTGTGTGAATAGAAAGCACTGCTGGTCGGCGGCTGCTGAGGAAGGTCTCAGAGCTCACTGCAGCATGTTTACAAAATTGGAAATTAAGATGTGAAGGTGGCCTGCTGGCACCTTGCATACCATGGGAGAGTGGGGAACCAACCGCTGCTTTTAAGAACAGTGGTTCAATTCCTGGCACAAACACTGAGGCTAGTTTAAAAACTCCAGTGGCTGACAAGATGCTGGATTAAGGGCTGTGCCGTAGCCCAGAGCCATGGGGGGAACCTGCTTTGATGCAGCTCTGGTAAACAGCAATCAAAGGCCAAGAGGGAAGGATGTAAGAAAAAATGGAGGAGAAAAGAGGTGAACAAAGGTTATTACTAAGGAATTTTCTGCCCTTTTCATTTGGGTAACTTAAGTATTTGTCTAGTGTTCCAAATTAACAAGACTTTTAATTTGAGTACAGGAACATTATAAAATCCCCTTTCCCATCTAGCACTCCACTGCACTATAGATGCTGGACACCAAGCGCAATAACTCACCCCAGCACTGAGGGCGAGAGACTCCCCAGGGAACCATCACAGGAGGCAAGGGGTCTCGGTGCCATGGTCCCCACGGCAGGCAGCCCTCTCCCCCAGGGACCCTCAGGTGCCTGCGATACCCCTGTGAGTGCCGGGGCCGGCGGGCTCCGCGGGGCCTCATGGCACAGCCCCCCACAGCTGCGCCGCCTGCGTGGGCTGGTGGGGAGGAGTGGACCCCGGGGGCTCTGCTCCGATCCCAGCCACCACGTCCTCCTCAACACTTGCTCCTTTCCATAGGCTCAACATTTCTCATCCCACGTGTTTTTGCTCTCTCTACCACATATTCTTGTGTTTACAAAACCAAACAGAAATGGAGCAAACTGCAGCAAACATAAAGCAGACAGCAGAGATGTCTGAATTGCAAGAACATCTGATTTTTTTCTCTCATTTTCAGTCAATTTGCACACCTTCATGCACACCCCACACAGCACCGTTCCCCCAACGCTACCAACCTGCTCAAGACCCCAACGTGCGCAGCGCAGAGCCTGGGTGGCCTCACCTGGCTGGACCTGCAGGCCAGACACTGAGGTCACTCAGGCGCCTTTAACCACCAGTGGGGAAAACAGGCACTTGTGGAACAGAGCGATGATGACCTCGGTGAGAAACAGAGTAGCCATGCTAGTGCCCATTTCTCTCCAATGAAGGGAGCCTAGAAAGCAAGTCCGGATGCAGCTCTGCACAGTTGAGATTAATCCCATCCTTTACCTAAGGACTTGTCTGGGCAAATTCGTGGACGCCCAGTAGCTCTATAACAATATCCAAGACCAGCGGGCGTTGATCCATCCCTGTAGGAGACAAGGGGTGTCAGACTGGAGGGCGGTGAATCTTAGCGGCTCTGTCATCCAGGGAGCACAACAGGAACTTCAGCATCTTCACCTTTTGGCACAGAGACGCTAAGAGGAGGACATGTAAAGGAAAAGGAAAGATGGATTTCATCCTCAAACAAGCTGCCTCTTCTGGAAGATTTGCCCATTTCCCTTAAGAAAGCTGCTGTCATCTGAGCTGTTATTTCAAAAGTTCATTCAACCTCTGGATTTACTGCCAACACCTGAGTTACACTAATGAGCAACTGTGACTTACAAAACATAGTGACTCTGCCATGCCCAGAGCTTCCAGGCACCCAAGACACTCAGCTCACCCTCCCACTAGAGAGGCACTCAGCACTGCACGTGCACAGCGGTCAGCCCAAGCAGGGCTTCAGCAGCTGTGTGACTCCTCTGGGCATCTCCCACCTTCCCTGCACAGTGTGTTGAACTGGACCTCCTCAGAGCATACGAAGCCTAGACAACGGACAGGGTTATGTTCAAAAGGACAAGCGCATCAGATGACAGTACTAGCAACTAGACTCGAAACCTGATGTGCTGGAGGGTGAAACTCTCCTGAATTTCCTGTGATACAAAAAAATACAAATGTCATTGAAGACTGCATTAACTGGTAATCACAATAGCACAAGAGGGGTTAAATTACCGTGAGCAAATCAGACTTGGACTCTCACTTACATGAGTGCTCTGCAGCCCTGACCAAAGGCTTGGGGCAGCAGTGGCTGCCCTTATTCTGGGGTCTGGCCTGGCTGCATGCTAACAAGGTGCAGCCAAGCCAGGAGACCACAGCAGTTTGCCTCCCTGGTGTACAGGGGACACACACCCAAACTTCTTTTCATTCCCTGGAGGCTGTGGCCACAATGGTTCCCTTGTATCCACAACTCTCTGCAACTGTTAACCAGGATTTGTCCGTCCTTGGAAGTGCAAGTTATTTCAAACAGCAGGCCCCAAGCCCGACCTGCTCCTGAAAGCTCGAAGTCACCAAGCTGTGATTAAAAATATCCAGAGGTGCATTTGTGGACTGTATGACCCAGCAGGTCGTTCACATCTAGAAAACAGAAATATTTTCTGTAGTTTAACAAGTTATTGAAAAGTCAATCCAGAAAGTATCTGGTAATAAAAGTATTCAGACATTTCTATTTCATCTCCTCTAGTGAGGGTAGTGTAGCTCAGCTGGTGGAGACTTACCTCAGGCTATAGCTCACCCTACAAGGGCTCATTCCTGGCTCACTCTTGTTATTTATGTACCACACGGCGCAACATCAGCTTAGGTGTTTTAGAAATACAAGTTTAAAAAAATATCCAGTCCTCTTTAGATGTGGGAGGGAAGAGCACATCCCGCACTTCCTAGCATTCAAGCAAGATGAAGAACTCTCCATCAGCCATGCTTTACAGCTGAAACAAGCAGACCATCCACAGGCGAGGGGAAATCATCTTACTTTGTAGCTTAACATCATGCAGAGGCAAGAGGCAATACCTTCTAAAACACGCTTGCTCCATATGCCCAGCATGGTCTTATCCCCAAACACTAATAGAGCTGGTGGTGGTGACACTATCATTTCAGTATAGGCATATGCCAGTCACAGCATCTTTCCACTGCATCTGCCACCAGTACTACACATTAATTCATGTCAGGAAGTAACAATTACCTGGGAAAAAAGGCAGAACAGAACTCCTCTAACACAGACCTAGCAATAGAGGCATGCAGGAACTCCACAACGTTGGAACAACTACATTTCTTGCTCACTTCTTATCCCACTTGCCTTTATTCTCCCCTGCCCTGTAGTCCTGCTGGTTTTGAAGATGCTGGCACCTGAGTCCAATGTAGTTGGTCACCTAAGCAAGATGAGCAGCATCTGATTCCTCACCAGAACCAGCCCATGGCCTCCAAAGAGTTATAAATAAACAGACCACCTGTGAAATCCTGCTCCTTTCACTAAATAATGTAGATTTCTTTTAAATTGGCCTTAATTTCTTTATTTTGATCCTCCTCTCTTCTGTGAGGAAAGGCACTGCATTCTGGACCTTGAATGCTGCCCACAGCAAAGGTTATGGTAGCCCTTCCAAATACCAGCACATCCCAGAATTTAAAAATCTGGCCACATCAGGGAAAGAAGCTGTGGGGGAAGCATCACAGCCAGCAAAAGCCTGGCAGAAGCCAGTAAAAAGACACCAAATGGCTCCCGGGGGTGTCAAAGCAAGCCCCCAACACCTCACAGGTGGAAGGGATGCCTCTCCCGGCAAACCCATGGGACTGAGCACAGTGCAGAGAGTCCCACCGACCCCCAACAAGATTAGTGGGGCAAGCGGTGCTGCAGGATTGGGCTGACGATCTCCAGCAGAATAAACGTAGCAGTTTCTGACTCCTTTCCAAGTCAGTGTTTGTTGGGAAACATCAAAGCCAGTGGAATAGTAGGTGTCCCAAAATGTCTTAATTCAGAGAATTAGTGTTAACCGAGTCTGATTAGCTCCATTTATCTCTAATTAATTACCTTTACCTAATTAGACACCCTGTTTCCAGTAGACATGGAGTCAAGTAGACTAGATTATTAGTGTAGTCATTGTGCCTTTACAAAATCCTGAAATTAATGAAACGTGCAAAAGAATCTGCGGCTTTAATTGCACAGGTGTTGCCTTATGGCAAAGCTTTATCATCTGATTACACCAAGGGATTATTAGTGACTTTTTATATAGAGGATGAGCCTGTGAAATGTACCTTAGCAACAGCTCATTAGTTTAGGGTTGTTACTGTATTATTTATTACATTCAGCCTTCCCCATTATCTAGATTGATTCATGGACCTATATTTTCCTCCCCTCTGTGCAGGAAATAAATAAATAAGTGAAGGCTGGCTATTGCCGTCCAGCTGCAATATGAGGGGAAGGCAGAGCGTATTCTCCAGCTACCAATATCCACCCTTTAAAATAAAGCTTTAAAGTTGATTTAAATAAAACTCTTTTTTTTTTCCCTCCCTCAGCAAAATAATCAATTCAAGCTTCTGTCAAACTGGAATGCTTTCTACATGCCATCCAAACAGTTTGGGCCATCTTAAATCTTTTCACATAAATAAAAATACATTACTGGATTGAAGAATGAAGTACAATATATTTACATCCAAAATATTTTCTTCTGCTATAACTCATCTTTTATGAAATCTATCAGAAATATTTTATTTTGATATTTCTTTTAACTGTTTGGTTGTTGGCTACTTCTTCAGGTTTGGAGGGGTTTGCCAAATAGAAAAACTGCCTGAATGATAAAACCAAGACAAACAAAGCAAAGCAGCAACATCTGTGTTAAGAACCACTTTCCCCACAGAGAAGCTACTTGTAGTCAAGGCTGTGAAGGCTTGACCTTACCCTCCTGCATCCTCCTCAGCAACATCCCACTGGGCTTGCTAAATATCACTGCTACAACAGCCCCAGTGCTGCCCCAAGAGGAGGAGGCTTCGCTGACCAACCAGCAATTCCTAAGTAGCCAGTAAACAAAATGATGAGGAGCTGTTTTCCAAAATTATTGTCCCCCTCCTTCCAGAATACCGGATTCTTTGAATGTTATGTAAAACCTTGCTGTCCACTTATTGCTAAATTTTAAAAAGTGGAAAAATAATTGGTAACAGTTATTATGTAGGGTATGACAACCAATTTGAGCAGCAATAATGACTATCTAATGACAAACATGACGATGTAACTTCTCATGTCTGCATTACAGGAAATGTGAATTTTCATCTCAAGCCCATGGCTCTAACAGAGAAACTTGATATATAACGTTGTAGTGTGGTTTCATGTGGCACATGTAAATGGTGTCATCCTGCAAAAAAGGCACTGGCGATGGCTTAGGGCTGCTCTGCCAAATAGAGATGACTTGCATGGACAGAACCTAGCTATATAAAACAAATGTGACAACCGCCTGCTACAGGTCATTTGGCATTGCTGCTCCTCCAAGACTCCCCCCTCAAAACCATAGGCCACTGTGGTTTCTATATGGACCAAAACCTCGCTCTTGCCGTAAGATCTTCGTATGGGACCTCCAAGCACACATGCACACTCCATAGGAGCAAAGCAGCTGCAGGGCCTCCGATCGACCAAAGGTGTGACATCAGCAAAGGTGCGATGTCCTTTCGCAGCCCAAAACCGCTGCCCGACACATCAGACACGTTCACTGTATCAATCTAAATCTTTTCTTTAGTGTTATGACCCAGCAAAGCCCCTGCCTTGATGGGCATGAAGAGACTCCATCCCTTCCTGCCTCCCCAGTGCCCACCAACAGGACATAAAGGATCTCTCACCCTTGGTCCTCGGGGACTTCGATCCAGCTGCCTTCCTCTGAGCAGGCAACATTGGACCACAAAATGCACCTGCATCCATCTGCTCACCCACTGTGAAATCCCATGGATCAGCACTTACCTGGAGAGCAGGAGGTGCAGGGTTGACCCCTTTCTCTAAAACTCCAGCAGCACGAGTGATGAAGGCAGGGGGAGGGGGGAGAGTTTCCTAGACCTTTCTTCAAGGTTTCAAGGTGGAATGTGGTTACCTTCAAGGAAGATCTAGGAGACTCTCCCCCACCTCAATCACCTCAGCCATCCAAGAGCTGGCAGGTAGGAAGGCCCAAGCACAAGAGAACAGGAGACCCAACATCACCAAGGACCTTTGATAACTTAGATTAGACAGTATCGGAGACAACACTGGAGGAGCGCTGGGAGCCCCAGATCCACTTACACGTGCTCTCAGCATCGTAGGTGCTAACTAGTTGGACAAGGCATGGGGTCAAAGCCCGCTCTCATGCTTGCAGTGTGCTGTGTCCAGGTACCCCAGAAACATTAACTGGCTGTGGAAAAAAATAAAAATTACTTGTGAGGCATTTGTACGGGCTTTGCATTTACATTTTGATTTGTGATCAGGTCAAACCTTTTCTCCACACTCCCTGTGGGCTGCCCATCCAATACAGGGCCAGACTCATGAAGGGAGCCTAGAAAGCAGTCATACTGGGCATGACGTCATATGGTACGGAATATTCCTTTGGCCAGTTTGGGTCAGCTGCCCTGGCTGTGTCCCCTCCCAGCTTCTTGTGCCCCTCCAGCCTTCTTGCTGGCTGGGCATAAGAAGCTGAAAAATCCTTGACCTAACACTACTTAGCAACAACTGAAAACATCAGTGTGTTATAAACATGATTCTCATACTGAATCCACAACATAACAATATACCAGCTACTAGGAAGAGAATTAACTCTGTCTCAGCCGAAACCAGGACACCTCACCTTCAATAATGAAAACAAGCAGCACAGTAGACAGGAATGAAAGATATTAAATATTTATTTAAAGGACATAAACAAACAGGTTTTCCAGTGGGAGGAGGAGAATTACATGAGAGAGATGCTGGTCACATCACTTAATAGGAGGCAGCCTAGCAACCTGCAGAAGAAGCAGGGCTCTGCCTTGCGAGGGAAGGGGAGCACCAGGACCACCTTGTGTGCGCACGCACGTACCCACGTCCCCGCGAGAACCACTTCTAGAAAGCAAGGAAGCAGCCAAGGGCAGACCCCAAAGTAAACACTGCTGCTTCGCCTCTGTGATCCGTCTTCCATTCGGAAGTCTCGAGTGCTTCCCAGAGGCAGGTGAGTATCACATGCTTCCCACCAGCTGAGAAATGGGAGCAGGTAGGGAAGGCCACTTACTGAGGTCACCGGGACTTGCAGCAGGTCTTCATCCTCCAGCTCGCATCCTCTTTCGAAAGGCACACACCTGCCTTTCCCACGAGGTGCCATGTTGAGAGGGACTTGCTCTGCTGCTTTTCCCTTTGTCCCTCGGTGGCAGCCATGGGATGGCTGCCGGTCTGTTTGATGAGCAGGCCCTGGCGCGCTCCTCCTGCTGCTGGCACCAGTCCTCAAAGAGCTGGCTCGCACCAGCTGTTGCAGTGAGCTCGGACAGGCTGTCTCCCATGATCCAAGTGCCAACTATTTGGAGGAGCCAGACGCCGGGCTGGCAGGCCTAATGGGAACATGCATCCAAAGTCAGATACTGCTGCCTCCTGCAGGAGCCAGGCCCTGCTCAGGGGACGGACACAAGCTCTAGGTGACCAATACAGCCTCAGAAAATGACAATAGATGTACAGGCACCACGTAAGGAAGGATCACTGGTCAAGGATGGCAGGCAGGGTGGCACAGAGTTACAAAACCACTAGACACTTGAAGTGGATCCGGTAACACAAGTTGAGGCAAAGCAGCATCACTGCCATCCCTAAAGACAGAAATCAGAGTCTGGCGGCTCTCAGGCCCAGGTGCCCTTCACAGGCACATGGTCCAGGTCAAAGACCATGCTAGAGCAGGGACTTGATGGTCCTTGCAGCTGCCCCCTAGGAAGCCCCACGACATGCTGGCAGGGGGCTCGCTGTCACGGCGCCAGGCTGAACTGGAGCTTGTACTGTCTATACTTCCTTTGCTGCTAGCTTCAAACTAGAACACCTCTCCTGGACTCCACCCTGGTGAAACAACAGCATTAACATTTGCTTAATGTCCCCTCCCAGTTAGGGACAGGGCTGGCCCTTCTCCAAGACCGCAGGGCTGTCACAGCACCTCCAGAAGACGTGCGGCAGCTGCAGGGCCGCCTCCATCCTCTCACCCAGCCCCAACACCCTTTCCACCCCCGCTTTCCAGCTTCCCTTCTCCGAGAGTATTTTTCATTTAACTTTACTTCCTCGCCTCTTTAATCACCCCGCACACCTGCGCACCAGCCGCTCGCCACGACGAACAAGCAGAC